>NC_084598.1:4911000-5073500 GCF_033807715.1 Cololabis saira
CGACTATCTGAGTGATTTTCCCTGTTAGAGCAAATAATTAAAGGCTTCTGTCCTGTATTTACATCATGTTCCAAAATACATGAGTATATTTATCAGGACGGGTGCTGACAGCGCTCATCAAATACTCTTTATAAATGAAAGATCCCGCTGAAGTAATTTCCTGTGTCTGAGTCAGATGGTCTTTGCTCACTGAGACAAAGATTCTTCATCCTAATGGGCAAAGCGAACTTTAGCACATTCTGTCAGACTCTTTTACTACAAGGGAATATTCGAGCCGTTTTACAAAAGCCTTACATGTTTCCACCAGTCTTGCACTGCACTTACATTATTCAAAATGATAAATCATAATGTATGTGCATTGTCAGAACCGTCTAGTGACGTCTGGCAACACAGACCTTTCATTGCAAATGTTTTTGCACTATATTAAGTAATTTAGCATTAAAAAACATAAGGTATAATTAGCTTCATGAGACTGACCTGCAGACTCTGAGTTAGACTACAACAACTTTCGTTAAAGTTCACTTCATAGATGCTAAATGTCTTTGAAAATGTCACTGCCTCATTAAAGACACTGCACATTAAAAATATTTATATGGGAAAATATGTAGCAGTGAGTTTGTTCCTGATACAATTTATTTCATGTTACATTTATGGAGCATCTGCATCACAAGTCAAAAATTTTGCATTCACAATAATACCCTAAACATACTTTCCTAACCCCTTAAAACTTGTGTGACCTAGATGCTCTTACTTGTGCTACACTGCAAAAACTCAAACTCTTAACAAGAATATTTGTCTTATTTCTAGTTTCTAGTGTCTCATTTTTAGTAAAAAAAAAAATCTCATTACACGTAAAACATACGGAAGAGTATTAGGGCCACGCAGGAGAAAAAAGTCGAAATGTCGAGAAAAAAGTCAAAATGTCGAGAAAAAAGTCAAAATGTCAAGATAAATGTTGAAGTACAATTTCGAGAATAAAGTCGAAATGTCGACTTTATTCACGAAATTTCGACTTTATTCTTGAAATTGTATTTCAACATTAATCTCGACATTTCGACTTTTTTCTCGAAGTGCACAATAAAATAAAATCTTCCCCTCTCAAATATTTTTTCTCTTGCATGGCCTTAATACTCTTCCGTAAAAACAAGACTCATCACTGGAAAAAACAATAATTTTCACCTGTTTCAAGAAGATTTTCACTTAAAATAATAAGAAAAATCTGCCAGTGAAACAAGATTTTTTGCTTGTAATAAGAAGATAAATCTTGTCCCACTGGCAAATTTTTCTACTTATTTCAAGTGAAAATCTACTTGAAAAAGGTGAAAATTGTCAAATAACAAGTTATTTTTCTGGTAATGACTCTTGTTTTAAGTGTAATGAGATTTTTTAGAAATTAGACATTTTAACTAAAAATAAGACTGGTAAGATTTTGATTTTTGCAGTGTAAAGGTTATGAATAGAATCAGTGACAGAGTCCAACTCCCACCTAGAATCAATCTAGTTAAAATGTCTCATTTTTAGTCAAAAAAATCTCATTACACTTAAAACAAGAGTCATTACCAGAAAAATAACTTATTTGACAATTTTCACCTGTTTAAAGGAAATCTTCACTTGAAATAAGTAGAAAAATCTGCCAGTTGGACAAGATTTATCTTCTTATTACATTATTACTTATTTTAAGTGAAAATCTACTTGAAATAGGTGAAAATTGTTGTTTGTTCCAGTAATGAGTCTTGTTTTAAGTGTAATGAGATTTTTTTTTACTAAAAATGAGACATTTTAACTAAAAATAAGACAAATATTGCTGGTAAGATGAGTTTTTGCAGTGTAAATGTGCATCCACATGTGTACGTGTGACTAACCGTGTGGAGGAGGCCGGCTCGGTCGCCTGTCTCTGCATGCGCTGCGTGCGGCGCAGGAAGTGCTCCCTCATGGAGAGCTGCACATCGGCGGGGATGTCAGGAGAAGTATGGCTTATCTTCACCGCTGCCTCCAGGAAACCCATGGAACCCATGGGGTCCTTCACCTTCTCCGTCGCCATGGAGACCTCCGGGTGCTGAGGACTGGGCAGCAGCAGGGGCGGCTGGAGCGAGCAGTGCTGCGGGCCGCAGGCCGGGCTTAACGATGGGCCGGAGAAGGACTGAGCCTTGGTCCGCCGAGGAACCCAGCACAGCTTCCAGGAGACAAATGTAAAAAGGCCCAGCAGAGCCAGGCTACACACGAGAAACACGCCAAGCAGCAGGCCAAAAGTAGCGTCTGGTGGGGAGCCGTGATGAGCCGCAGGGACCGCAGGGACGGGATCACACAATATGGACAAACAGATGGTGATGACAGGGGTGAGGGAAGACACACGGAGAGAAAAGAGCGCATTAGTCCATGATTTCTGATAGTCTGTGACTGTCAGTGGTTTGGATATAACATTGAAACAGTACTGGAGTTGAGGGGGATGAGGGGGGATGAGGGGGGATGAGGGGGGATGGCATCCCCCCTGAAATAAAAACAGTCCAAATCATCCCCCCTGTAAAACTGCCATCCCCCCTTTCCATCCCTTATGTCATTTCATCAATGAATGTGGTTTTACTGCTATTTCAACATTTAGAGTCATCACCAGAAAAATAACACCAGAAAAATAACTTATTTGACAATTTTCACCTGTTTCAAGTAAATTTCACTTGAAATAAGTAGAAAAATCTGCCAGTGGGACAAGATTTATCTTCTTATTACAAGCAAAAAAATCTTGTTCCACTGGCAGATTTTTCTACTTATTTTAAGTGAAAATCTACTTGAAACAGGTGAAAATTGTTGTTTTTTCCAGTGACGAGTCTTGTTTTAAGTGTAATGAGATTTCTTTTGACTAAAAATGAGACATCAACTAGAAATAAGACAAATATTCTTGTTAAGATTGTGAGTTTTTGCAGTGATCCATGTTACTTATCCTGTGAAGGACAGAGTCATATTGATAAGTTCAGAAAAGTGTTTTTATTGTTGTGTTTTGATGTATTTGATGTAAGCCCAGTGGATATTTAAAGCTTACAGAAGGCTGCATTTAACTGCTGCTATGTCATTCCTGCAGTATTTCTGCAGCTGTTTTGGTCACTGCTATTATTTGTAATATATTATATTATTTGTAATCAGCACAAATTATCTGTCCTCATATGATCAAATCCACCATCCCCCCTGATTTTTTTACAACTCGAGTACTGCATTGAAAAAATAGTACAGTACTTTAACATTCATATGGATGTTGAAAGCGATAATCTTAAATTAGCCTTCGATTCTCTTCTAGAATCAATGGGTATCTCACAAAAAGTGGATAAACCGACGCACTGTTTTAATCATACTCTCGATCTCGTTCTCACCTACGGTGTTGAAACTGATGGTCTGTTGGTGTCACCTGTAAACTCCCTTTTATCCGACCATTACTTAATAACGTTTGAATTTAATTTTGTTGATGTTGAAGTGCAAAATAGGAGGTATTATTTTAGCAGATGTTTGTCTGATGAAGTTATTGTTAGATTTAGGGAGGCCATTGCTTATCTTACGACAGTGCGAAATAGTGATGTAGTCGAGGCCAGTGACCTGGGTTCTACCTCTGCAGATGTTGATTTCCTTGCTAGTAACACTGCTGATTTGTTGCATTCAGCTTTAGATGAAGTTGCTCCTTTGAAAAGGAGGGTTTCTAGCCACAGGAGCTTAACTCCCTGGTACAATTCAGATATCCGCATGTTGAAACAAAACGTGCGTAAAATGGAAAGGAAGTGGTACTCTTGTAGGTCTGTAGACTCTCATCGTGAATGGAAAGATATTCTAATAGTATATAAAAAAGCCATTCGCAAAGCCAGAACAGCTTATTATTCAACGCTGATAGAGGATAACAAAAGTAACCCACGTTTTCTGTTCAGCACTGTAGCCAGGCTGACAAAGAGTCACAACTCTGTTGAGCCGTGCATTCCTGCAGCTCTCAGTAGTGAGGACTTTATGAGCTTCTTCAACAGTAAAATCACGAGAATTAGAGAAGAAATCAACCAGCCAGTTGTGGGCGTTTCTTCAGCTTTAGCGACTTCCCTAGGCTCTGACTTGTCTCTAGACTGTTTTGATCCTATAGACCTCCCTGAGCTGACTTCACTCGTTAATAGAGCTAAGTCAACCACATGTATGTTAGACCCCATCCCGACTCGTCTATTCAAACATGTTTTTTCTCTTATTGGTACGACAATACTGGACCAAATTAACCTATCCCTAAGTTTAGGATATGTACCACAGGTTTTCAAAGTCGCAGTAATTAAACCTTTACTTAAAAAACCTTCTCTTGACCCAGACACCTTAGCTAATTATAGACCAATTTCCAACCTTCCATTTGTGTCTAAAATTCTGGAAAAGGCAGTTTCAAGCCAGTTATGTGACTATTTGTATAGAAATGATCTGTTTGAAGTCTTTCAGTCAGGGTTCAGAATGCATCATAGCACAGAGACAGCACTTGTTCGAGTCACGAATGACCTCCTTATGGCCTCAGATAAGGGATTAGTGTCCATACTGGTTCTACTGGACCTCAGTGCTGCTTTTGACACTATAGATCATGGCATTTTACTGCACAGGTTAGAGCATGTTGTTGGGATTAAAGGGACAGCTCTATGTTGGTTTAAATCATATCTATCTGACAGGTTCCAGTTTGTTCATGTACATGAGGTTTCTTCAGAACAGTCAAGGGTCTGTTATGGTGTTCCGCAGGGTTCAGTGCTAGGGCCAATCTTGTTCAGTTTATACATGCAGCCGTTGGGAAGTATAATCCAGAATCACGGCATACACTTTCATTGTTATGCTGATGATACGCAGCTCTATTTGTCTATGAAGCCGGATGAAACAGAACCGTTAGTTAAACTTCAGGCATGTCTTAGGGACATCAAGGACTGGATGTCCAGAAATTTCCTGCTTCTAAATTCAGATAAAACAGAGGTTATCATTCTTGGTCCAGAGCATCTTAGGAAGGGATTAGATGGTGTTGCGATGGCTTCCAGTGCAACTGTGAGAAATCTTGGTGTTATTTTCGATCAGGATTTGTCGTTTAAACCATATGTCAATCAGGTTTGTAAAATAGCCTTTTTCCATCTCCGTAATATTGCAAAGATTAGGAAAATCCTCTCACAGAGTGATGCAGAAAAACTAGTTCATGCGTTTGTATCTTCTAGACTAGATTACTGTAATGTGTTGTTAGCAGGATGTCCAAGTAATTTGCTGAATAGGCTCCAGCTGATCCAAAATGCAGCAGCACGAGTACTGACAGGAATTAGCAGGAGAGACCACGTCTCTCCAGTGTTAGCGTCGCTCCATTGGTTACCCGTAAAATTCAGAATCCAATTTAAAATTTTATTACTTGCGTATAAAGCCCAAAACGGCTTAGCTCCGCATTATTTGCAAGACCTGATAGTGCCTTATGTTCCTGTCAGAGCTCTCCGTTCTCAGAGTGCAGGTTTACTCGTAGTTCCTAGAGTATCTAAATGTAGATTTGGAGGGCGGGCGTTCTGCTATCAGGCACCATTACTTTGGAACCAACTTCCAATCTGGGTTAAGGAGGCTGACACCACCTCCACCTTTAAAACTAAACTTAAAACCTTTCTGTTTAGTAAAGCCTATAGTTAGTGTTTAGTAAACCTCTAGCTGGTGTTGGTAAATCTCTAGGTAGTGTAAACTTTAGTGTGTCAGAGTCGCTCCTGTAGTTTCTTGTGCTGGCCCCCCCTTCTCCTCCCTTTTCTCTCTTTTGTCCATGTTGCAGCATCCTTTGCCGGACACCGGAACCTGCAGGTGGTCGTGGGTGGCTTGTAGCTTGCATTACGGAGCACAAGTCTTTCCCTGACCCTGCACCCCAACCTGGGACTTGCTGATTGGGCCGGAGCTTCGGGAGCTGTGTGCTGGCCTGCGGTCCCCACCCCTGGTCATCCCGTTGCTGCCCCCCCCTTCTCCTCCCTTTTCTCTCCTTTGTCCTGCAGGTGGCCGTGGGTGGCTTGTAGCTTGCATTACGGAGCACAAGTCTTTTCCTGACCCTGCACCCCAACCCGGGACTTGCTGATTGGGCCGGAGCTTCGGGAGCTGCGTGCTGGCCTGCGGTCCCCACCCCCGGTCATCCCGTTGCTGCTTCCACCTGCCTGCTGTGCTGTTGCCGTCCCTGACCCACCAGTCTGGCCCTCGGCAGGAGGGTCCCCCCTGATGAGCCTGGTCCTGCTCAAGGTTTCTTCCCTCCTAAAGGGGAGTTTTTCCTTGCCACTGTTTGGCTTAAGGTTTTTCTCCCACTAGGGGAGTTTTTTACCTGCCATTGTTTATGTAATATCTGCTCGGGGGTCATGTTCTGGGTATGGGTCTCTGTAAAGCGTCTAGAGACAACTCTGTTGTATTAGACGCTATATAAATAAAATTGAAAATTGAAATTGAAATTAGGGTTTGCTGGTAAATGTTCTTCATAAATAATTAAATGACCTCTATTAGACGGTTAATTTAAGGGGTCAGGAAAGCGTGGTAAAACCTTCAGATGTGAGTAAATGCACTCGTGCTCACATACAAGGGAAATGTCCTATTACATTATATGAGCATTAGAAGAAAAAGTGATTACAATGAGACAAATTATTGAGTAGAGAAATAAACAAACCAAATGATAATTTTGGGGTACTGGACTTGGTGACAAAGCTTCCCTTTAATAATTTTATCTAAAAGCAGAGAAAAGCAGCCCTGCACAGTCATACTCATTTATTTTCTGGTAAATGAAAAAGCTTCCTGGGGAACAAGTGGTGCACAAAGCACTGGAAATGCAGCGAGAATGCTGACACACACCACGCCTGGAGACCCAGGGAAAATATGCACTCAATCTCCGGCTTTTGCCTTTTCCTTAAAGTAATTATTTTTCTCCACCTGACGTTATGAGTATCTTCCACTGTCTTCATTTGGGACTGGTGTCTAGCTTCAGAAATGTTCCATTAGTGTGACTTTGCACGTACTGTGATTGTACACATTCAATATGAAAGGATATGGTGAAGAGCGTGTATTTTTGGCTTCTCAAAAAATCCCAGAACTCCTCTTCTTCACAAAACCCTCCACAGAAAGCAAAGTGGGCTTGATGTCTTTGTTCACTGATCTAAGTATATCTGATAGCTCTTTCTGATCTTTCTGATCTTTTTAAGTTTTGGGACTATTTTCTGCCAAATAAGACAGAATGCACTTTTTTAACATGTGCATTTGATAGTCACAACTCACTAAACTTATATAAGGATAAACAAATAAAGTTTTACTGTCACCCACCACTTTAAAGCGGCACAATGTAACTTTCAGCTTTTGTTGAGTTTGGTGGCTCCTTTGGACCAAAGCGGTAGTGCTTTACCAGAAAGAACACTACAGTTCCCATGAGCACCAGCACGTACTGCTGAAAAACTCCTGTCCCCGTTGCTGCATTTGTTTAAATAGTGAATGAAATAAGACGGGACGGACTTTCAAAACTACTTTTCTGTTTTCAGCGGTCGTTTGCAGGATGGATAGTGAAGAGGTAATGTATCTATTTTTGCCTAAACAATATAATATGACGAAGTTGAAAATCACTAAGTTCAACTTGGTTTTATTAGTGAAGTCTCCCCCGCCCCCCCGTCCTGTTTCAGCAGATAATGCGCCCAAAACTACAAACGATTTTTAGAGGGACTTCGTCATAAATTAGTAGTCCAACATATTTACTGACAAAATAATCCAATAAAACTTTTATTTTCTTGGGTTTTTCCGCTGCTTCGGCCATGATACCAGCTTCTGCTGAACTCTGCGCTCCACGTCCCGCCCAGCTTTGGTCTGGACTACGAAGGGGGAAGGAGGGGGAAGTGACGTATGCCGTAAAGCAGTCAAAGCCGTAAAAATGTGTAGTTTTTTAGTGTGGCAGGGTTCCTACCATGCTCCTCAAAGTTACATAGAGCTGCTTTAAAGAAAGAAAAAACTTTAAGAATTGTTTTTGTGTGTCAAAAACACTCAAACCACAAAGTTAAATAGTGCAGGTGGTCAGAGAAACAAAAGCAGCAATGAATTAAAATGTCCTTTGAAAAATATTTCTGAGCTCTAAATGCAACTTTGTTTGTTTGCTATTTCAGGGAGAAATTAATCAAAACCAGATATGATGTAAGACGTCATTAACTGAACCTTCCAAATGTTCCCTTGACCCGACCCCAACATCTCTTTTTAAACTAACTCACTCTTGATCCAAAGACATCTGGTGTTCTTTCTGGAAGTGTTCCTAATCGATTACAAGATGTTTTTGAGGAAGTTTTTTGTTTGTTTGTTAGTTTTTTAAGAGATGACTATTCTTCCAAACATTATAAACTCAGCTGTGGAGGTTCCACACTGGTAAATCGTGGAACCTCCACACATTGGAAAGCTAGACTGATAACATACAGGTTTTGTGATTGGTCACCACTAAACACTACAGATGGTAAAGCCTGAAGGTGCTGGACTGGTTTACAACAAAAACCAGAGGAGATATAAAAAGGGAACGAACAACGGGTTCACCACGCTAAGATCTAGTGAAATAAAGTGAAATAACTCTGAAAACATTTCAGAGCTGCACTTGGACCACATCCAAACAAGGAGGCAAGAAATTATAACATTTTCCTGTCTGGTCCACCTAATTGCCTATTACAGCAATCAGCTGTAACATTATGGGATGTTATCATCTTGTTAGAATGCAATGTTGTTCTTGGAAGTCCTGCTTCCTGGGATCCAGGACATGAATGTTATTTTAACACTTTCTGCCAACTTAAAAACTTTTTCAGACCAATCACCAAACCCCCAATATGGCAATATCAGTCCTCAAGTGAGCTGCCTCGTCCTGCAGGACAGCAGTTGGCGCCTCAACAAATAAAATAAGAAAAAAAAAAACATTTAAAGAAGAAAACAAAGAATCTGAGGTGGTGATAATTTGGTCTTCATCAGCCTCAGATAACAATCTGATTGGATCTGTGGGAGGCAATCCTAAACTGCAGAAATCTCACCACATAACCTAATCCCCCCAAAGGGCCTAACGTCTGATATGCTGTACTAAACAATCCAGCACACCCTCACATGTTCTTTGTTCCAGACCATGACTGTTCAGAATTCTTTTGTTAGCAGAATTATATTAAAACAACTATATTAAATAGAGAAAAAAGATGTTGTCCAATTTAGAGGCCAAAGGATCTTCCTATAGGCGTGGAGCTCAAGTCGCTTTTACAGCACAGATTCACTCTCATGTTTAGTCACTGATGTTTTCTCTTCTTTAGTTCTTCCATTCTCACTCTCTTCAGTCTTTTATTGCACTTTTCCACTAGTACCTACTCAGCCCGACTCGACTTGCCCTCGTTTATTTTCAATATCCAGATCAGAAGTAGGAGGTTGGAGTGAAGCTGCTGTGACGTATTTGATTGTGTATCTAAACGAAGAAGACAACAACACTAAAGATGTAGAACCTGGAGGAGATGATAGATGTGCTGCTGGGTCTGTGGCTTGTGTTTGATATCAAGTTAAAAAAGCTTCAAGTGGCGATGCTTTTTAATTTTTTTTAGTTTGTCTCGGCGCTGCTGAAAAGTCCGTTGGTAGCAGCAGCTATGAAGAGACAGAACTCCTGGTAGATCTGGTCGTTCCTTATCTCCGTCTAGATCCCTTTTTAATTCTCTCCTCAGCACCAGGTTTATGAACATCTGCACCTCAGAGTTGGATCAGAAACAGACTTTTACTGCCGTTGCTGGTTGAATAAAATGAACAAGAATCCGTCAGAGTCTCTTTCTCTGATTTCCTCCTCCTGACTCAGACGTCTGACTCCAACCCCCCGACCAATCGGTGGCCTGTAGTGTGATGATGTCAGATACAGCCGACTCAGCCGCTTATGGCGCTTTTCCACTAGTATCTACTCAGTTCGCTTCTACCCGCCACGCCCCCGTCTTGCTCTTTTCCACTACGAGCCGAGGCGGGTGGAGGCGTGCCAAGCAGATACCTTTTCTGTAACCATTCTGCCGAGGTTCTAACCGGGCTGAGCCGGCACTATATCTGACGTCACCACCCTCCACGCCTCTGATTGGTCGGGGGGCGGGGCCGTCAGACTCAGGAAGCGGGAGTCCACGCGGTGACGTAGCAAGTGGTGTCCCAATCCCTAGGGAACATTACAAGGGCCCTACCTATTTTTAGGGCTAGTGGTAGAAAGTAGGGGGTGTATTGGGATTGGCCCTTTGTCTGACTCTAGAGGGGCTTATAGGAGCATTTCAAATGTAAATGGTTATGAATCAAGTTTGTGATGTTTATTCTATTCCATTTTTGATTAGAATAATGGCCAGTAGGATAATAGACTCGAATAAAATAAAAGAGAGCAACTTCTACAAAAATGTAAACCCTTACATAAAAGAAATATAGTATTTCTATAGTTACATTTGATATTGCTATGATTTGTGTCTAGGCCTAATCCCTCTATAGTCTCATCCCTCCCCAACAGTCTGACAGTAGCATATTTCTCTGTAGTATGTCCAAAATACAAACAGTTCCTATATTCAGGTATAGTTACATTACTATAAGTTTAATCCCCGCCCCAAATACTATAAGATTTCACAGTTCTTGTTTGTACAGGAAGTCTGAAACCACCTAGGTAAGAACATTAGAGATTAGACTTCATTGTGAAGAATTTAAATGATACCTCAGATATGCACCACCTGTTGTGATCCAATAGGGGTTTCTTTTATAAAAAATCACGAGTTTGTAGAATGAGAATTCATCAGCGGTTCTTCTTTTCTTGTTGAAATCTTATCTGCATCTCCCTTTTTTTTTCTTCCTCAAACAGCCCTACAATACCATTTGGATAAGCTCTGCTGGCCTCAATAACAATAATTTGAACTAGCTGTATTTTGATTGCTCAACTTCAATTTGAACCTTAAATTCACAAATCTAGCATGTTATTTTCTTTCTTAAAGTAGGATGGATTAATGCTTTATCAGAGAAGAACATGAAGGTTTTACCCCTCTCCCTCCATCACATTAGAGTTTTAGAAAAATATCCTTTTTTTATTAGGATATTATTATATTATTATAGGCTATTATATATTATATTATATTATATCTTGCTATATTACATCACTCTATATGATAATTATTTATTTGTTTATTTATTTATTTTCAAATTAATATTCTTAATCTATTTATCTACTTTCATTATATTATTTACACACACACACACACACACACACACACACACACACACACACACACACACACACACACACACACCTAGATACATATAACTGTAACTGGTGTCGTCTTTTGTCGCTGTTTGTACTGTATGTTAATAAAAAAATAAATTAAAAAAAAGAGAGAAGGTTTTGGACAAATAAAGCAAAGGGATAGTAATTTAAAGAAAAAAAAAGAAGAGTTTTAGAAAAATACACACGCCCAAACAATTTCTCATCAAGTCCCTCATAAGGATGGAAACATCAATGTCTGTCAGAACCACACCTGATCGATACGTGATCTCCATGAAAAGTGAGGTAATAGTAGTTAATTACTAGCTGGTTAGTCAATAGTTAATAAAAGTGAATGTAATTGAAGCCTAGGCTGGATTGAGTAAGATGTGTAGGCTAACCTTCCTTATACTTGCTGTCTGCAAGGACACAGACGGCAAAATATCCTGCAACACCTCTGCTAAGAACAATAGAAGGATACTTCTAAAAAGGATTTTATTTTAAAAACACTGGACTTAAAACATACTTAAAAACACAAGACGTTTCAGTGTTCATCCAAACACCTTCATCAGTTGTTTGGTCCACAGGAAGTAGCTCTGGCAGTTATAGACACAAAGGAGTCACATGACTAAGGTCACATGACTGCCCAATGAGTGAGCCAGAAGAAGAAATTTCTACCTGGATAAATGAATCTCCACGGACAATAGAAGGATACATTTGATAGTTATTCTTGTTAGGGCCCGAGCACTTACAGTGCGAAGGCCCTATTGTATCTGTAGGAATTTTCCTTTTTTTTCTTCCGTTTCCTTATTTTTCCGACGAAAGGAGGGCCTTTTTTCCCCCTAAACGTGTCCCAAAAGTCACCAAATCTTGCACACAAGCCAGGCCTGGCGATAAATTTGATATTTCATGGTTTGTATTAATGGGTGTGGCCTAATGGCTCAACAGCGCTCAAAATGTGCGTCTCCATCCTGCAACGACACGCTTTACTTTTTGTTAGGTTTCGGCACGTAACAATTGTATCATCAAACTCTCTGGAGACAAAGAAAGACACAAACACGATTAGAATTTACTTGCAAGGAGAGCAGTCGAGATTTGTAAGATCTCCAACATACTCTGATTTGTCTCTGCTGCTTCCTTGCTTTTATTTACTCTGGGTGTACCCTAGATTACAGAGCTGACTGCGCCCTTAAAGGGAGGGGGAAAGGGAGTGGATTCAGGTATTGAGTCAGGCATTGATTCGTTCTTGTTCTCATTTTTTTAGCAACAAGAAGTTTCCTCTTCTCCGCGGATATCTGCTTTATGCTGATATCCGGAAACTTCTTGTGCAGCACTTATAATACTTAAACACAGCATTGTTTTATCAGTGCGTCACAGGCGTAAGCAAATCATCATACTGTACGTTCTGTTAATAGCAAGCATGATAACTTATTACTTATTTACAATAGTTCCAACACTTTTCTCAGTCAAAAGCGTTACCGTGGCGACGATAGACGCCAAAAAACGTGCCCCCCCCCTTCATCTGGTTGGTCCATATTTGATAGTTCCTATTTTCTGCTATAACTTTTGAATGGTGTGATATGAAGACTTGTGGGTGGTGTCATCGGACTTGGTTTTGACTCCTTCACCTTAATTGGTGCAAATTAGCCCCGCCCCTTCTTCTGATTGGTCGATATCTGATAGTTCCTACTTTCTGCCATAACTTTTGAATGGTTTGATATAGAGAGTCGTGGGTGGTTTCATCCACTAAATGTCCAGCCCTGAAGAATCTACATCAAGTCATACAAGCTTCCACTGCAGCCTGAATGTGCACAAGGGTGGAGGAACGTTCATCGCTGCTTGCAGCTTTAATTATTCTTATTTTTTTGGTACTGGTTACATCTGAATCTACATACAAGGAACATAGAGGTGTTCACACGTTCTTATGCTACACAAAATCAAGTGCATTTAACTAGCAGCATCTGCCAGCTACTGTACTTACCCTCTCAATTCTAGCACAATCAGTAAGGGAGGGTCCACTTTTTTTCCTGCAATGATTCTGAATTTTAAATAACTAATGACAGTATAACATCTACTGTAACAGATGGTTCATTATCACATTCAATTAGCCAAGTCCTAAAACTTTAGAAGTTAGAGTGTACTGTACTTTCTTTCTGTCGTGACAGCTTCACCTCAAGTCGTGACAACTTTAAAATGTAACATTGCTGTGGATGTTTTCAGATGAGTCATAAAGGAACTCTGCTATGCTTCCCTTGAGGCTCATACTGCACATACTGCTGGGTGTTTTGAGTCAACACTGTTGACTAGTCCGGAGCTGATTTGTGGCACAATCCCAACCTTCACATCATTGTCCTCTTTCACACAGCTAGTCCGTTCCATCTGGGAGCTGCGTGAGCCACACAGACGTACAACGGTGTAACATGGTGTTTCCTCCACTGTTACTCCTCTGTTCCATCTGGGGAGGATGGAGGGTAAAATAATGACAACTATTTTATTCATGTAGCACTGCATTTCTCTTCGACATCAAGGAAAGTAGAAACACACATTGTAAAACTAACAATATACTCAAATAAGGACGTTAAAGGGGACCTATTATGGCATCTAATGTCTATTTTAAACAGGCCTTGAATGTCTTAAAAACAAGCTTTTGATTGTTTTTGCTAAATAAATTAGAAATTCAGCCTCTGGGCCATGTCTTTATCTTCCCATTCTCTAACTTCATTATCTACGCAGGATTCTGAGTGGGCGGGGCTATGATAATGAGGCTCTGTGCTGATTGGCTGCCTGAATGACGCGATACACCGCTACGAAAAAATGGTGGTTATTTACACCGTGTCATAACTGCATGCAATGCGAGCGAGCGTCACCGACAAAATCAATTCCATTGCTTTATTTTCTATTGGACTGTCCTAACTTGTTGAAAGCCGGTTGAAACCGCTGTAGGAAACAGTCATGATGAGGAACGGATGATCCAGTTAGTTAAGTTATCTCTATGATTCCTCCTCATTTCACTACAAAAACCTCAATAAAGTGGCAGCTGCTGGAGGGAGATGGACAGAGAGCGTCCGATGTCACGCAGTGCTACGTGATAGTCGGACGCTCGCATGCAGTTACACGCTTTTATAATTGTGGGCGTGGTTTGCATTTTGGTTACGTAACGAAAATGCGCCGAATCTGAACGGCTCGTAGATCCACATCACACTGGACGGCTCATCCGGGCGGCTGTACAGACACTGCAGAATTTGGTTGCTTTCTTCCTTATCTGAGTTGGCAGGCTGAGGGGAGACCACTTTATATATGTTAAAGCAAGAAAAAACCTGTTTTTCATAGTAGGTCCCCTTTAAAGGAGCTTGAGGCTCCTTTTAAGAAATGAGACTCTCTAGCGCCACCCTTCACCACGACGGCCGTTGGGGGTACTGCAGCCAACAGTGAAGCCGGCACGGGAGAACGGGGAGAACGTGCATGCAGCGTCATGTGACGTCACATCCACAGCCCAGCGCGGGAAATTCGGGACCGTATTGCAGCAAATTTTGCAGCAACAGCCTGTTCAAGGCAACGGAGAGATACACTAGAGGAATCATTCTTTTTGGTTTGGAACGCTTCATCTGACATTATTACTAGAAAACTTAAAATGTATACGGATTTTTTTCATAAATCCTGCCACAATCCGGCCTCAAGCTCCTTTAAGTATTAGGTTGGGTTTTTTTACGTTTTTATTTTATTTCAAATAGTCTTCAAAAATACCCACACTTTTGATAATGATGCTGTTTTCTATTTTTAGCTGTCCAAAAAGTTAGAAAAATGACATTTTGCTGAAATAAAGAGCTTTCATGTTTGATTTTCAATATAAATGGCGTGTCCATGAAATCAAATGTATAGCTTAGCCAAGAGCTGGACAGGATTTCAAGTCTGAAGGAATTATGTTTGAGAAGGATTTCTCAGTTGTCCATGGCCCTGCCCCAGCATGTCATCGGAGATTTCACACACCTCCCCACAAAGCTTCATCTTGACTGAACTGTCACTTGCAGCCCTCGTCCTCTGTCACAGCAAATTGGAGCTGACCTGGCGTGTGCTCGGATGTGCAGCCGTACAACTGCAGCCACAATCCTATGCTACAAAACGTGTTGATGGGTCTGGAATCACTATTTGAGCCTGTAATTCCTTGTTGCATTACAGAGAAAAAATGTTATCATTTCACTTTGCTGTTTCCCACACACTTTAAAAAAAGCCAGTACTCGAGTTGTAAAAAAAAAAATCAGGGGGGATGGTGGATTTTATCATATGGGGACAGATAATTAGTGCTGATTACAAATAATATAATATATTACAAATAATAGCAGTGACCAAAACACCTGCAGAAATACTGCAGGAATGACATAGCAGCAGTTAAATGCTTTAAATATCCACTGGGCTTACATCAAATACATCAAAACACAACAATAAAAAACACTTTTCTGAACTTATCAATATGACTCTGTCCTTCACAGGATAAGTAACATGGATCACTGCAAAAACTCTAAATCTTAACAAGAATATTTGTCTTATTTCTAGTTAAAATGTCTCATTTTAGTAAAAAAAAATCTCATTACACTTAAAACAAGACTCATCACTGGAAAAAACAACAATTCTCACCTGTTTCAAGTAGATTTTCACTAGAAATAAGTAGAAAAATCTGCCAGTGGAACAATTTTCTAATCAGAAAATTTGAATATTGTGATAAAGTCCTTTATTTTCTGTAATGCAAAAATGTCATACATTCTGGATTCATTACAAATCAACTGAAATATTGCAAGCCTTTTATTAATTTAATATTGCTGATCATGGCTTACAGCTTAAGAAAACTCAAATATCTCAAAAAAATTAGAATATTCTGGGAATCTTAATCTTAAACTGTAAGCCATAATCAGCTATATTAAAATAATAAAAGGCTTGCAATATTTCAGTTGATTTGTAATGAATCCAGAATGTATGACATTTTAGTTTTTTTAATTGCATTACAGAAAATAAAGAACTTTATCACAATATTCTAATTTTCTGAGACAGTCCTGTAGCTGTTGAACAAATACTTGAGTTCTGGTATTAGGGCTCTGCGGTCCACAGGGGTTAGATTCATCTAGACCTAACAGCAGCAAATTACAGCTCAATCACAACATTAACACCAGAAGTAAATAAGAATCATCAACTCAACCAAGCAGAACCATTTCTAACTGCAGCAGTAGCTGTTTCACCCCGGCAGGACAGCCCAGCCTGCCGCACCCTACAAACGATTCTTTGACACTTCCCTCCATTGACTGTATGAAAGATCCCAAGACAACAAAGCATGCAGCGGCCTAAGCAGGATACGGCAGAGCCGGCTTGATCCCTTCAAAGCACCCTTCTGCGATCCATAAGTCCTGAAGGATCAGCTGTCAGATAAATGCTTAGGACATCAGGCCAGAGTTAAATTGCCGAAGGGCTTGCAGAGTTAAGACCGGCCAGGATGACAGGATGGGTCATTTTGGGAAAACTCATCTGGCAGGATGATGACATTTGCTTCCACTGTGTTGGAGCACACTTTATAATCTGCCACATAATTTAGATGAATTTAATTACTTTCTTTCTTTGAAAAAAATTAAATAACTTAGCCTCTTACCCTCATTATCCCCTATTCACCTGACCTAACAACCCCCCCCCCTCCCATCCCTTCCCATCGCAGTATATTAAATTTACTGACGCCATTAAATTGTGAAGGTTCTTGCTTTGAAACAAAGTGTTCTTTCTTTAATTGGATTGTGGTAGAGGTGATGCCTATCAGTGCCAGGAGACACGTTTTAACAGCTTTCAACCCAGCTCTTAATCACCTGGCCCTTGGCTGGAAGCAAAGACTTGGGCTGAGACTGATAAAGTCTGCAAGAAAACAAGCCGAGACAAGAATAAATGTCACAGAAGGCTTGTGTTGTGTTAGGGAATTTGCATAACTATATTTAGGGCCCGAGCACTTACAGTGCAAAGGCCCTATTGTATCTGTAGGAATTTTCCCTTTTCTTTTTCCGACGAAAGGAGGGGCCTTTTTTCCCCCTAAACGTGCCCCAAAAGTCACCAAATTTTGCACCAAGCCAGGCCTGGTGATAAATGTGATATTTAATGGTTTGCATTAATGAGCCCCACAATACGGTTTGACGTACATGCACGAAAATCGGTACACACCTGTATCATGTCGCAATTTAAAGAAAAGTCTCTTGGCGCCATGGCCAAACTGAACATGAAGTCGGCCATTTTGAATTAATCGTGTAATTTTGGCGCAATTTATGCCACTTCTTTGGCCGTTAATACGGCCCGAAGCGTAACGTGCACCCAGGTGTGTTATACATCAAAATGTGCGTCTCCATCCTGCGACGATGGGCATTACTTTTCTCAGTCAAAAGCGTTACCTTGGCGACGATAGACGCCAAAAAGCGCAACCCCCCTTCATCTGATTGGTCCATATTTGATAGTTCCTATTTTCAGCCATAACCTTTGAATGGTTTGACATAGAGAGTCGTGGATGGTGTCATTTCTGATATGCTTATTGCCTATTATGATAAGTTGAGTTTTATGTGTACAGCAAAGGCACTTTTTATAGTATTATTGACCTAGGAATGTGGGGGGAACCCAGGGGGAGGGCCCATTCATCGCTGCTTGCAGCTTTAATTAGTTTTTATATCATAGCTCTGTGTCTTGAATTTAACAAATTCCAAAGATTAAAAAGTGTCTGGAATCTTAATAAATAGGGTTTTCTTCTTTTTTTCCTGAAAACTGAAACATCCACTTCATAACCAGTGGTGTGACGAGGTTAATGAGAGATCTCCAGACTTGCTGCGCAGACATTAGAGCGAGCTATTTCTGCCACAATGAGAGCAAAAAATAGAAGTGTTAGAGCTGAATCCCTGGTAATTTCTCTGTCTCTCCATTTCTTTCAAGTCTTGACAAGAAAAGGGAAACTATATACAGAGATCTAATGATGCAGTGCAAGTGACTCAGAGCGAGAGTTGTTGAGTGTTAGAAAAGTGGGGAGTGATAGGAAAGCCACTGTTCTCCCTCTTTAGACAGACGGGTAATAGAGCAAAGCAGTGTGAACATATTACTACCTCTGCACACTGTCTTCTTTGACAGCATGAGACTGACCTCAGGCTTTTGCAGACTGTTAATGATCACTCCCACGCCATGGAAGCAAGGGTCATCACTATTCCGCAATCAATCGAAAAAAGGCTTTTTTTTGTTGCCATAAAAACTGTAAAAAAAAAAAAGAAAAAAAAAGTCATGACAGGTACCACAGAGGATGATCTGATCTGATCAATGTCAGTGTGAACCTCCTCAGCTGGGTTTCAGGCCAGGCTTGTAGCACCCTATAATGTAATAATTTCCTGAAAATGTAATAACGCCTGAAAATGTAATAAAATTTGCACTTAACGCAATCGAAAATATAATAAAACCCAATAATGTAATAACTTCCCCAATAATGTAATAAAATATCCTGACGGATATTGTTATAACATTTTTACCAATAATGTAATACCTTATTACGTTATTGGGAATTTATTACATGGTACTCAAAGTCTGCAATTTAACCCAATAGTCATTCTGGTGTTTCAAATCCAGCGTATATAACATTCTTAGATACTTAAAACACAAAATGTAGAACTCTGGACTGAAAATGAACATATATATTACATTATTTGTCAAGTATTACATTATCAGTTTTGGAAAAGAAAAAAAAAAGACCCACCTGAAAATGTAATAAATTCCCAATAACGTAATAAGGTATTTCATTATCGGTAAAAATGTTATTACAATATAAGTCAGGATATTTTAAAGTTAATACATTATTGGATTTTATTACATTTTCGATTGAGTTAAGTGCAAATTTTATTACATTTTCAGGCGTTATTACATTTTCAGGAAATGATTACATTATAGGGTGCTACAAGGCACAAAGGGCAAAGAAAAAAAAGACATGAAAAACAGGCATTCAGTTTTGAAAAATAATGTCCAGGTATGGACCTGCCGGTATGGCTGACTTGCGTGAATGCAGTGAGGAATCCTGTGCTTTGACATCATGGTGGCGTGCATACCCTTTTCCACAAGCTAAACACGACTGCTGTGCCGTGGCATGCAACCAGAGGAGACTCTCTCCACTGTCACTCTGCATGCTTCCGTTACACCGAGCAGCAAGTTGAACACGGATGTGGCTCGGTTACATTTCATGTGACGTTTGTCAGGATCACATTAAACCATGGTTTGGCATGAGGTGGGTGAGCAAAGTCAAACCCCAGAGACTTGTTTTTTTTAATCAGGTTCCTTTAAAAATCCCACCTGGTTTCCATAGTAACCCGATCATTACAGAGAGCGTGCACTCCCTGGTTGTTTGGGTGAATTTATTCATCTTTGACAGGAATGTTCCATCCCACTGCAGATAACACATGATCATCACAGAGACATGCAAATGCTGCTTTCAGTCTGATCCCACTAGGTATTAGTATTCGGCAAACACATCCTCAGACTAGCAATACATCCCCTTTTTCATGGGGACATGATTTATTTAACAGAAATTCCACACATACAACAAAGGAAAACAAAAACACTTTGCCGTATGCACAATTTCTTGGGACTTACACACACCAATCACTTTTTCAGTAGACAACTTTGTTCAAGTACGGACTGTGATCTGCTGTGGCGGTTAAGCCAGAACGACTGATACCTAATAAAGAAGCTGGTGAGTGTACAATTGGCTTTGACACATTAACTTAAGGTTATAGCCTACTAATATTAATTGCAGGGATTGTAAGGAACCTTTCATTTTGTTGCCAGTTTTCTACACACCAGGGACCTCATTTATAAAATAATGCGTAGGATTCATACTAAAAGTGCACGTGCGCCCAAAAGCCGAAAATAGCGGGCGCAAAAAAAAAACGGATTTATAAAACCATGTGCACGCATATCTGCACGCAATGTTCTCTTTATAAAGCACAGTCCAGCTGGAAGGTTGCGCCCATAAATTCGCCTCATATCCCGCCCTCTACACGCCCACTTTTTACCATAAATGGGCAATGCAAACTACTTGATGACTGTATTTGCATATAAATGAGCCTGCTGAGCATGCGCAACGCCACCTGCAGTCTGTTTCTGCTGCGTCAGGATAAATGAGACGTGTCGAGCCGGTGTCCTACCTCGGCATAAAATATTACCGTACCATCCCCGTTTCTTTTATCTCAGTTCCTTTTTTTTCAAAGGCTTTTTCATGCAAATAGATGATTAAACATCAGGAAGTCAGAATGTGCTTCACATAGATCTATGTGTACGACGCTTCGGCGGGAAGAAAAAAACCTGTCAGATCACGCTTCCACATAGACATCAACATTTATCTATGTGGAAGCGTGATCTGACAGGGTATTTTCATCTGTCAAATAGTCCTACCTGCCAATATCTATGTGGAAGCGTGATTTGACGGGTTTTTTTCTTCCGCCGACGCGTTGTACACATAGATCTATGTGAAGCACATTCTGACTTCCTGCTGTTAAATCGTCTATTTGCAGGAAAAAGCCTTTGAAAAAAAAGAAACTGAGTTAAAAGAAATGGGGATGGTACGGTAGTATTTTCTGCCGAGGTAGGACAACTGGGAGGAACACCGACTTGGGTGTACATGGATCTATAAGTCTGATATGTGATGACATTAAGAGTATGACATGAATCTGGCTTCATTTCACCACCTCATGAAATCCAAATAATGAAACACTGGTAGAAACAAAAAGTTTTACCAAATCAGATGCATCAAATTCTGTCAGCATAGTTGTGTTGTACCAGTCTAAATCACGATGAAGCTGCAAGCTAAAGCATTTTAAGCATGTACAGGTAGGTATATTTATGAATAATATAATGTTTCCATTTCACTAATCATAGTGGATTTACTATAGTTACATTCAATCACTGCTTGGCCAAAAATGAAATGTGGAGAAACACTCCTTAGCTTTTATGTTTGTTTGTATTTATATTTGTTTATTTTATGACAGCTGTACCAGTCAAACATTAAAACCAGCTGCTTAATATTTTGTAGGTCCTTGTTAAGTTGCCACCTTGGCTCTTTTCCATCAGGACATGGGCAAAAAAGTGCAGGACTCTTGACTGGACTGAGATGTGCAGAGTTTGCAGGCCACGTTAGTGTCACGGCTCTTTGTTCTCCTCCCTCAATAGTTCCTGAGCAAGTGATGTACAGTACTCTTGTCTGTGCAACAGGCCACAATTACACTTGGTGTCTGGGTGTTACACAAAGTGTTGGCATCTGACATTTCTGCAGGGAAAAACAAAACCTAAAAAAGGTGATATGACAGAGTAGAAAATTCCATTATCAGAGATGTCAGTCATTTCTTCAATTTTAGTTCCCTTCAGCATCCACAGACAACTTTATTCATGTGGAAAGTGAACTTTGCTGGTACTAAATGACAAGCAGTAGATGTTAAAGTAGTTTAACACCACGTATAAAGCACGGGAAGATGGCTTAATGGCTGCAGCTTCCAGAGAACATTTAAAAGGAGAAGCAGACCTTTCACAACTGGCAATGACATTTCATGAAATTAGATCGTATTGCAGAAATTATTTCACCACCAAATAGGCAAGTGTTAGCCAACAGTCTCTGTAAACTGAAAACATTGAACGCATTACTTTTCTCTTTCAAAAGTGTTACCGTGGCGACGCTAGACGCCAAAAAGCGCGCCCCCCTTCTTCTGTTTGGTCCATATTTGATAGTTCCCCAAAAGTCACCAAATTTTGCATGCAAGCCAGACTTGGTGATAAATTTGATATTTCATGGTTTGCATTAATGGGCGTGGCCTAACGGCTCAACAGCGCCCCCTAGAATACTTTTCTCTGCCACAACTTTTGAATGGTTTGATATAAAGAGTCGTGGGTGGTGTCATCGGACTCGGTATTGAGTCCTTGACCATAATTGGCTCCGCCCCTTCTTCTGATTGGTCGATATTTCATAGTTCCTATTCTCTGCCATAACTTTTGAATGGTTTGACATAGGAAGTCGTGGGTGGTGTCATGTCTGATATGCTTATGGGGGGCGGTGGCCATGAGTGCGAGGGCCCGTTCATCGCTGCTTGCAGCTTTAATTATTATTATTTTTAATTTCTCATCCTGTGGTTTCCAAAAAAGGAGTTACTACCCCTTCAGGTCGGTGAGAGGTGTGAACCTGAATATGAAATTGTGGCAAAACATAAAATATTCCGTCCGATTCATTATTGCTTTGATTTAAATGAACCTCTTTCTAATAATAGCTGAAATAGATTAGACTCTACTTAGAGCAGCCAGCTGTGTTGGCAGTGAAGATGAAAGCACACAGACCCAATTAAGACACAATAGACAATTTGCTTCTCCACTAGGAGAAAAGGCTGGATATTGGAATATTGGATGGGCTACTATTTTAAATGCAACAGTGCAGACAATAGATGTGGGTCATGCACTTTTTCTCAGGAAAAAAACCCACAAGTAAACCCATTGCCCTGTATTTCAGCTCAATCATTCTCTCTGGTTAGCAGTTTCAACATAGAAAGCCAAGAAAGGCTGTGAGGTGGGAGAGTGTTTTAAAGCTATTTGTTTGAGTAAGTGGTGCTTTTTCTGTCTGATCCTTTTAATTAGATACCACAGAGAAGTGCAGGCAGTTGTGACGGTTAAACTGTTCACTCTCAGACATCTGAAGCCGGATAGATTCAGCTAGTTCTCACATCCTTTCAAGTTTTACCCATTTTGTTGCATTTCTTGCTCAAACTACAAATAATAGCACAGTTTAATAAAGAATGTAACATACTAATAATAAAATCAGTCAGTCAAATCTAACACTTGTACTGGTTTTCAAACCTTTGGCTATAACACACATTTAACTCTATTGCATTTTTCCTTTTTCACAGGTCCTTGACTAATCAGCTGAAACAATTATTCTTATATAATCAAACACATGCCAATGTATCAAGCTGCTTGTGTATGTTGCGGTTAACTTAAAGCAGCACAATGTAACTTTCAGCTTTTGTTGAGTTTGGCGGCTCCTTTGGACCAAAGCGGTAGTGCTTTACCAGAAAGAAAACTACATTTCCCATGAGCACCAGCGCGTACTGCTGGAAAACTCCTGTCCCCGTCGCTGCATTTGTTTTGATAGTGAATGAAATAAGACGGGACGGACTTTCAAAACTACTTTTCTGTTTTCAGCGGTCGTTTGCAGGATGGATAGCGAAGAGGTAATGTATCTATTTTTGGCTAAACAATATAATATGACGAAGTTGAAAATCACTAATCTCAACTTGGTTTTATTAGTGAAGTCTCCCCCGCCCCCCGTCCTGTTTCAGCAGATAATGCACCACAAATTACAATATACGCTCTGGTTTTGTTCTACTGCACCTTTTTCCCGTCACGTTTTTTAGAGGGACTTCGTCATAAATTAGTAGTCCAACATACTTACTGACAAAATAAAAAATACTTTATAACCTGTGAATAACTGAATGCCCATTCCTTATATGTTGCAGATCAGCCCTGCACAATTTTACAGTTCTCAGGAAAAATACTAGAAATGTTCTATACATTTTCTTTGCATTGCATTCTTTCCTCTAGTGCTGTAATTCTATTCAATTGTATTGAACATCCCTCCTCGTCTTTCAGCTCACGCCAGCGAGTGAACGCCGGGCCAATGTTTATTCTTGTCCGGGCATTTAGCTTGTTACTCTCCCGCTTTCTTTTTTTTGCCTCCTCCGATAAAACTTTTATTTTCTTGGGTTTTTTCGCTGCTTCGGCCATGACACCAGCTTCTGCTGAGCTCTGCGCTCCACGCCCCGCCCAGCTTTGGTCTCCACTACGAATGGGGAAGGAGGGGGAAGTGACGTATGCCGTAAAGCAGTCAAAGCCGTAAAGATTTGTAGTTTTTTAGTGTGGCAGGGTTCCTACCATGCTCCTCAAAGTTACATAGTGCCAGTGAAGGTGATACAGACCCCTCAGACCATGACAGAGGTTCATTAAACCTGTTGGAAGTTGATGTTCCATCACAATGATGATGAAGAAATATTAGATTAAGCTGGAAAAGTTACATAGTGCTGCTTTAACTGTAAGCTCAAGTGAACATCCAAGAACGATAAAGATCTGAGGAAAGATATGACAGTCAATGAAGGGGTACAAAACACTGAAAAACAACTGCAGAAAAATGCTACTCTTGAGGTAAACTATGAGTTTACATGAAACATAAAAACCAAATCAAACTCCTGAAAAAATAAATAAATAAATGTGCAAACAGAACAAATCCAATGCAGGCTTGGTATTTAAGACAGGGAGGTTGCTTTCTGGAAGAGATTTGCTTTTTGACACCAGTTCCATAAGCCTGTTCCGCCTATTCCTTGCCCTACTTTCTTTCTGTTTATTTACATTTATACATTGAATATTTCTGTGTGAAAAACATGACTTAAATGCTGCGGCTACAAGGACAAGTAATTCATCTGTTTCATAAACAACTGTGTTTCTTTTACTAAAAGAGACAATAAAGGAGCTACTGGCCTCATTGTTAAACATATAAAGAATTAAACTCGACTTAGCTTGGAACATTTCTGAGCTGATAGTCTTTTTTTTTTTAAAACTTAGATGCAATTATTTTACTAATACCTGTCTGACTTGCCACTTCCACATCTTTCTGATAGTTTTAGTGTATTTGCCTCACTTACAGTTTTTTCTTGGTGACACATTTTCCCTGAGTCATCTCAACCAGTATTTTTAGCTCTGGTTTTGATTGCCTGTAACCTTTCTTTTTTATGTATTCTCTCGTCAATCGACTTATGCTTGAAACTATGGATACATGAAACTTGATGACATGAAATACAAGAAAAAAAGTCTTCTAGTTCAGACTATTCATCATGCCCCAATTTCCATCTATCTATCCATTTTCTATACCCGTGTTATCCTTTCATATTATTAGTTTATTTTGTTGGGCAGTTATCTTGGAGTTTGAGTTGATACCATCTAATTTTAAAATAACTATTTTTAATTTCTATATTAATTTTTAAAGCTGCTAAGTTGCAGCTAAATTTGGTATTTATATTAAAGTGGGGTATTTTTTTATTTTACTTTTACACAAATATAGACTGAAATAGGCCTACAGTTCACAGTTTAATTTATTTCAAAGTTCGCCTACAAATGCACACTGCTTAAGGCAGTGGTCGGGAGTGGTTCAGGAGTGACGTAGGCACAGACTCCCGGCAAAACTCCTGAAGCTGTTGAAATGGTAAGACGTATGTGTCAAGTGATTTGTTGTGGTTTAAACTGTGAAAAATACAACTGATAACTTACCTTGAGTTTTGTTGTTGGTCTTTTAAATGGTAAAACGTCCATTATATGTGTAAAAATAAGTCGGAAAATCAGCCTCATTTGCATATCCTCTCACTGGCTTCAGGAGACACAGAGACACAGAGAGCTGCTGCTCCGTGTGCACGTACTGTGCTACTGTTCATATCATGGGTTTTTCATGTGTTTAATGTCTTTCTGTGTATTTTAAAGGACTGCATTTGTTAGAAGCTTGACAGAAAATAATATTATTATCACCAAGTTACTTATAAGCGGTTTCATGACGCAGCCACAGAGTAGCGCCGAAGCAGTAATAACACACTAATAACAGTCTGTAGCAACTGCTTTATTTAAACTAATGACTTTCTTAAATTACTTTTTTGTACAAGATATAATAGTATAATAATACTAGTAGCCTATAGATAAGGGGAAAAAAGTTTTGTTTAGTAGAAAAAAAAACATGTTTGGCCTGATTGATGTAATGTTCTGGCCAGTTCAGTAATTCAGTTGCTCCGAAACAATTTGGCCCGAGGCCAAACTTACTTGCCGACCCCTGGCTTAAGGTAAGATATCAAATCACCCTACCTTCTTATAAATCTGTTTAAGGGAAATATTTGACTTTTTTTACTCTCTCTCTCTTTCTTTCTCTCTTCTGCTCCCTCCCTCTCCTTTTTGCATTTGGACTTTAACTGTTTTAAGTTAAACTGGGATGTCCATGTTGATATTGTTGCACTGACATAGTGAATTAAGTGAACAGAAATGAGTTAAATTGCGTTCGTCAGACACGCTTTTTCTGCTCTCTAAAAGCTGATTTATGGTTCCGCGTTACACCAACACAGAGCCTACGCCGTAGGTTCTGCGTTGATTTAACGCAGAACCATAATTCAGGCTTCTTGACCACACAGATAAGCTACATAGCAGACTTCTGTGACTCGTAACCTTGCCATATCTTAGCTTTGACTGAATTGACGGCACTGTTGCAGGGTCCCGGGGGTCTGCTGGAGCCTATCCCAGCTCATTACAGGTGCAGGGGTTCACCTGGACAGGTCACCAGTCTATCGCAGGGATGACCCAAACTTCTAGCATCTTGTCCGACAAAATCAAAGTTTCATTATTGATCAATCATTCCTTAATTTTATCTGAGAAACGCATGAATGATTATTTACATAGGCACTCCCATTCTTAAAAAACACCTGTGAGTGTCCCATATATTATACGTTTTTTTTCTATTGATTTGTTTTAAACTTATCTCTTCACAGCTGAAATGAGCAGACTCTTTGTCTGTGCTCCCAATGCCCCACGTATAAAAACTGGAGTTTTCTTGTGGACCTAAGAGGTTTCATTGACGGTGCCAGAGCTCCCACTCAATAAACCATCAAAGACTGTGAGAGAGCAGTTATCTCCTTCTCAAGTGCCAAGTTAATCAAAGTGCAGTCTCGGGTCTGCTTCACGTCTTCCAATCCCCTCAATGGCTCAAAAACCGCTGTCAGCTTTTCAGGAAATTAGAAATATTAATCTCATTATGAGTCTAGTGCTTTTCGCTCGCAACGCTCTAGTTAGTGTCAAATGTCATTTGATTGTTGTGTTTTGCAGCCAATCAAAAGACACTGGAGACATGAGAATATGCAGCTGCTGCCACCTGGTCTTATCACCAAATTAACCTGCTTGTTGACCACCAGCCTGCAGAGCTGCACACAGCTTTCAGTGCCAGCATGCTTTTACTCATGGGAGTCAATTGCACAGACCTGTTTCTCTTCTATTTCCAAGTAAGAGGACAAAAGAGAGTGGGATGGAGAGAGAATGAAGGTATATTTATAAATAACTTATAAAACTCAAGCCTGGTCAGTAGTACCATTGAAGACAAAAAATGTAAAAACAAAGCCTTCAGTCCCATGAAAAAACTGAAGGAAATTCGACAATTCAAATGAAATTTAGAATTTTTTTAAAACCTTTTTTTGCCTTTTTACATTAAGTGTTATTTATTTTTTACTTATTTGTCTATTTATTTTTTATTATCAGTATTTTTTATCTATGGTTTGTTTATTTTTTATTCATAGATTTATTTATTAGGGCCCGAGCACTTACAGTGTGAAGGCCCTATTGTATCTGTAGGAATTTTTTTCCTGTTTTTTTTTTCCCTCGTTTTTATTTTTCCGACGCAATGAGGGCCTTTTTCCCCCCTAAACGTGCCCCAAAAGTCACCAAATTTTGCACGCAAGCCAAGCCTGGCAAAAAAAAGTTGATATTTAATGGTTAATATTAATGGGCGTTGCCTAATGGCTCAACAGCGCCCCCTAGAAAACTTTGTGCCTCAAGCCCCACAATACGGTTTGAGGAAGTCGGCCATTTTGAATTAATTGTGTAATTTTGGCGCAATTTATGCCATTACTTCGGCCTCTTTTTCGGACTCGGTTTTGAGTCGTTGAACATAATTGGTGCAAATTAGCCCCGCCCCTTCTTCTGCTTGGTCGATATTTGATAGTTCCTACTTTCTGCCATAACTTTTAAACGGGTTGTGATAAAGACATAGGGTGGTGTCATCGGACTCGGTATTGAGCACTTGACCTTCATTGGCCTAAATGAGCCCCGCCCCTTCTTCTGACTGGTCGATATGTGATAGTTCCTACTTTCTGCCATAACTTTTGAATGGTTTGATATAGAAAGTCATGGCTGGTTTCATCCACTAAATGTCCAGGCCTGAAGAATCTACATGAAGTCATACAAGCTTCCACTGCAGCCTGAACGTGCACAAGGGTGCGAGGGCCCGTTCATCGCTGCTTTAATTTTTCTTATTTTTATATTTTTCATTATTTTCTGTTGAGTCCGGTTGCTATAGCGATGGCCCGAGGTCTGCTCATCCCTGTGTTGTGATGGGGTCTGTACATCCCTCCTGCGGGGTTGTGTTTGGCACTCCTTCCCCAGGGAGAGCCGTGGCCTCCGACCAGCCAGCCTGGCCCCGGGTGCAGCAGCTGCCTCCCCATGCAGACGGCTCCCTGTGTTCCCTCACTGGTTCTTATGTGCCCAGCAACATTTTCCATGTTATTTCTTCTCATCTTTGATTGTGTTTTATCACTGATAGGGATAAGGGTTGGTGGGGAAGGGGGTGAGTGGATTTTTACGACTAAAGACTTTGTGGTGCATTTTATTGTGTATCAGTACATACTAATTTGCTGAGAATACACCTCTTTTTACCAACTCTTCTTACTTTTTCCTCAGTTCATACAGGGAAGATGTGCCTCCTTATGCTCTGTACTGAAATTGCTTGTCTATGCAACAAATCATCTCATAGTCAAGTGATCTAAAAGCAATTTGGTTTGTATTTAGGAAACTGAATACCCAAATTAATCAGGAAATTAGGCTTTTTATGCATAAATTGTTTTTATTCTTGTAGTTCAAATGGAAATTGTCCTGTATGTTGAGGTAGTACAGTATATTTCTCATCCTTACTGACACTTTCTTTCAGTCATGACTCAATTTTTTTAACAAAACTATCAATATCTACATGGAGAAGTCATCAGAAAATGTGCACCAATTTTAACAGCATCATATCCCACTAGCCCCTTCCTCTCACTGTGCAAGTTTTCATTCCCGTCCATTCCTTACATGGTCCTTACATCTCCATCTTTCATGTATACTTTGTACTTAAAACTCTGGATGGTCTCCAGGTGTCCCGTGATTACCACCTCCAGCATCCTGCAAATTCAAAACTGTAAAGTGTGCAAAAATAATTGTATGTGTGAAGAACCAATGGACAGGTGCACCAAAATGATAGCTGGAAATAAATTATGTATAATCTTCACCTGCAGAGAAAATTGCAGAGCTGCCAGAAAGGGTCCATTGATCACTAAAAGTTACAGCTATATATATTTATATATATATGTATATATGTATATATATATATATATATATATATATATATATATATATATATATATATATATATATATATATATATATATATATATATATATATATATATATATATATAGTCATAGCTATAGAACAAAACTATAATAGTTAGTCTCAAATATAGCTTTGTGGTAGATATGCTGCTATAGGCTTATGCTGCAGGGGGGCACCAACATGATCCGCTGGGCGGTGCCTCTCACCCTTCTTCTTCTCCCTTCCTCTCTTCTCCATTTCCATTTTTATTTATTATAAATATCTCATAGCTATAGTTTTTGTCCATCGTTCCTGTAGTTTCTTGTGCCGGCCCCCCTTTTTTCTCTGTTGTGCATGTTTGCAGGCCGGAGCCTCAGGAGCTGCGTTCTGGCCTGCGGTCCTGGTCCCCCATCCCCGGTCATCCCGTTGCTGCTTCCAACTGACTACGTGGATGTCTGCTGTGTGCTGCTGACGCCCCCGCCCCCCCTCTGGTCATCCCGCTGCTGCTTCCACCTGCCTGCTGTGTGCTGTCGACGTCCCTGACTCCCCCAGTCTGGCCTTCGGCAGGAGGGTCCCCCCTTATGAGCCTGGTCCTGCTCAAGGTTTCTTCCCTCCTAAAGGGGAGTTTTTCCTTGCCACTGTTTGGCTTAAGGCTTTTCTCCCACTATGGGAGTTTTTACCAGCCATTGTTTATATAATAATTAATTATTTTTGCACACAGTTTTGAATTTGCAGGATGCTGGAGGTGGTAATCATGGGACACCTGGAGACCATCCAGAGTTTTTCGCAGGGGTTCTGTTCCAAAAAGAACCCGTGATAAGTGAAATTCTTTTTACAATTATTATAAGGCTTCAAATTGCGGAGATCAGCACCGCCTCGCACATATTTCACTGCTCTTCTGAGCCGCTGCATCCTGACTCTGTAGCATCTTTTTCTTCTAAAGCCGCGGTGCAGGTGTGTTTTTTCCAGAGAAGAAAATAGTTATGGGTCGTTGTTGTCGTTCTTTTTTCTTCTGGGCAAAAAGATTCTTATAAACCAACTGTAATGAACGATTCATCGAAGGGTCCCGTTCTTGAGCTGCCGCTGAAGCTCATTGGCCGTTCTCAGCATTGTTGCTAAGCGACTGACGTTATTGACACAGGAAGTGAAGAAGCGGGGAGACTGTTTAGCCAATCAGAATGCAGAACACGATGCACAATGCAAATCCATACAGTACCTGCTGAAATGAAGGCTAGAGGGGATTAATGGGAGCATTTAAAATAATCTTTTTATTTAAAGTTACTAAAAAGTTACTTTTCATAGTAATGTATTACTTTTTGGTCTAAGTAACTGAGTTACTTTTTAATGAAGTAACTAGTAACGGTAACTAGTTACTATTTTTCAGTAACTAGCACGACACTGGTCGTATCACAACAATCCACACTTAGACAATCCCAATGAAGAGCTTCACAAGTGCAAATCTTAAGGGCAGTGGGAGCTCAAACTGAACAGGACATTTAAAAAAAAGAAGAGTAAACCTGAGTGCACAGAATCAGTTTGAAGTGGAACACAACATACTTGTGAGCAAGAAAATCTTATGTGTGAAGGCAGACGTTTTTTAGAGAGAGAAGCTGAATATTTGAAGCACAATATCTGAGTGAACTTGCTTGTTGGCGTGTTTAATTCATGAAGTTGCTAAAAAGCATGTTTTATTGCACTCTTGACATTTGACATCAATATGATGCCATATCGGAACCAATTGAACGCTCCAATGCCAAATTAATGCCGACATAAAACCCAAACCCAAATGTGATGAAGAGGAGATGTTGAGTAAGGCGTGAAACAGGGAGTAAGCAAGCGGAAGTTTAAACCATTTTTCTCTCTCAAGTGTCCTGGGAACGTGAGGTCACGGACACATATAATGGAAATGGAGCAATGATGAAAATGAGCTGGACTATTAGGAGAGTTGGTGCTCTCACACCCCTCCTGGGCTATTGGGAGAAAAGACATTGAAAACAGAGCAGCAAGACTAAAAGAATGAGGTATTTCAGTGCTCGTTAACAACAGATTTAAGCCTGGATTTGTTACTGACAAGGAGCGTCAGTCACAGTTTGTTACTTCCTGTTTTATTTTGAAGCCCATCGTTGCGTCCGAAATGCCATACTAAACAATATATACTCAAAAAGTATACTTAAGTTCGGCACACTTTTGAGTAAATATCAGTATGCATTAATTTGGACGTACTATTAAGAGCGCACACGGCACTTCCTGCCGTTGGGAGGGGGGGTTGTTACCATGGTAACAACTCCTGTCACAGCAGCAGTAGCAGCACCGCTCCGCTCTTTCCTGTTTATCCTGGCCCATACAAGATGACCATATATAATATTATTATATACCAATATTATAATATTAATATTATATAATAATATTATTATACTTAATATATCACATATACGTATCACTTAGCAACCAAATACCGCTGCATTGCATTGTGGGAAGTTTCTGCTTAGCTAGTGTCCATCAATCCACACTAATACCGTATTTTCGCGACCTGCCGTGGGTTTGCGGAGTCCGATCGCCGCATCCCCGGGGCAGATCCGGCTGAAATGCCGGTGCTCTTTCCCCGGGAGTCCCTACTACCAGTCCATGTGGGCTCCTCCGGTCCCGGCCGGTCGGAACCGGTCACGTTCCCCGGTTAAAGCCGCGGTGATGCGCGCTGCTGCAGCCCGACTTCCTGGTTCCCCAAGCGGGGTCCGATCGACCTGGTTCCCGCCCGCTTTGCGAGCAGAGATTTCTGGGGTATGTCTCAGGTCTGATCAGCTTCCCCCTCTGAGATTTGCAGCCAAATCTGTCGGTTACAAACCCGGTACCGGATCCCGACATGCGCGCACCACATATGAGACATATGAGAATGTGTGTGTTCGCGGCGCGAAACACACACATTCTCATTTATGTGGCGCTTGACTGGCAAAGCTGAATTAGCGGAGCGGAGCTCCTGTCGGATACAACCCGGTACGAGCGCGGGGGACGCGGGACCCGGGACCAGCGCGGGGGGGCGGACCAGGACCCGGGACGCGGGACCAGCGCGGGGGGAGCGGAGCGGGACCCGGGACCCGGGACCCGGGACCGCCGCGGGGGAGAGGACCAGGTCCCGGGGCCGCCGCGGTCGGGATCCGCAGCACAACGGGGTATGAAAAGTTTATTTACTCTTGTGCTTGCCTGCCACGCTGATGGACAGAAACTGCCGGCTATGGTGATTTTTAAAAGAAAAGCGTTGCCTAAACAGACTTTTCCAGCCAGAGTGAAATGAAAAGGGCCGGTGGCTGAGACAGGTTTATGTGCGGCGCCCCAGTGTTTTTTTTTTATTATTTAATGCGGAAACAGAATATGAACCTTTGGAGGGTTTGATTGATGTGAAAAGTAAAATAAAATATCAAACTAAGTTTTGCTTCCGCTCTATTTTTAGCGCGTGTGTGTGTTTTGCAGCGTGTGTGTGCAGCTCCGTCTCTGCAGACGGCGCCTTTTGGTTCGGTGCGCCGTATGTGTGTTTTAAAACCAAAAATGACACACAAAACTGAGGGTGCGCCTTTCCACACAGTGCGCCGTATGGTCGTGAAAATACGGTACTTTTCGGACGCAGTGCATGTCTTTGTGTTTGAGTTCTTTGACATTCCTGTGTCCCATCTGCACCTATGTCTCGTTAACCCTTGTGTATATCTGGTCTTATCTTTCCCTTGCTCCCTGCTGGTCCGTACTGTTTCCTCCCGTGTTTCCCAAGTCAGGTTTTTGTATTTTTTGGATTCTTGTTGTTAAGTTCTGGTTTTGTATCCTGCTCGACAGCGCTTTGGTTTTTGTTTTTGGTTAAATAAACCACTTTTTTGGAACTCCTGCATCTCTCCTGCATCTGGGTCCTAGTCCCACGTAATCTTTACAGAGTCTCCGCACCCCAGGCCGAAACAAGATGTTGAACTGCTCTCCGTGAGTCTCCATCCATATAATCTACCGGGAGACATTATTGTCCTACCTTCCAACCAGTGGCGGCTGCTGGTCTTTTAAGGAGGGGAAGCTCATTTTCGCCTTACATCATAAATTGTGTCCCCACCCTGTCTGGTGAAAAGATGCGGCCTGCTCACTCCTCAGGTTAAGGAGGAGACCTGAGCTCAGTGCAGGAACTCCCGGGGTTGGTAGAGGGAGCAATGCCCAGGACTGACTTAGGTAGGAGCACTGGCTGATAAAATGGGGAAAAAACCGGGATAAAAAAATATTTAGATAAATTGTGTCAGTTTATTTGTATGTGAATTCTACCCTCCGTTCCGGCTGTGAATGCTTTGCAACGGTGGAGCGGCTACAGCAGCACCCGCTGCTCTACGGGGACAATAACTGTAGAGCAACAGAAGTCAGAGTCTCCAATAACACCAGTACAGTCTCCAGTGACACCAGTACAGTCTCCAATAAACACCAGTACAGTCTCCAATAACACCAGTACAGTCTCCAAACACCAGTACAGTCTCCAGTGACACCAGTACAGTCTCCAATAACACCAGTACAGTCTCCAATAACACCAGTACAGTCTCCAATAACACCAGTACAGTCTCCAATAACACCAGTACAGTCTCCAGTGACACCAGTACAGTCTCCAATAACACCAGTACAGTCTCCAATAACACCAGTTCAGTCTCCAAACACCAGAAACAAGTTGCTGAGTGTGTCGCTTATCGTTTTAACAAAGACAAAAGTCACTACGAGGATTTCCAAACTCTCCAGATCAACTCGGAATGACGGAATGAAGCTACAAAACTTCTCCAGTGTTTATATCTCAAGATCGCTGATTCGCTCATTTGGCTGTCAATCAGAAAGGGATTCAGCCTCAGACAGATCATCCAATCATCATGCAGCAGGCCAGCCGAGGCCACGCCCACTGCCCTGTAGACCCCCAGAGAAGCTTCAGATGGGCGGGACAAAACCCAGCATTTATCCAATGATGGTCTGTTTGGCTGCAGTGGAACTGAACTAAAGGTGATCGCGTTCTAGCGCATATTTAGTCAATTAAATTTTATTTTTTTTACATTTTAGAGGAAGCTGAGCTTCCCCTTGCAGTCCTAGAGGAATCGCCACTGCTGTCAACGGTGCATGTGACATCATCACCTTGGTTGTTGCCAAGCTGTAAGTGCAACACCCCAGTAAGTTCATGGCAGTCGCCAGAGATTTCAAACATCTCTCTCTCTCTGCTACTGTACATTTCCTATTTCCAAAAGATTTGTATTCTCGGTTTATACTGTGACATTATTTCCATAATTATAATTCAATTCAATTCAAATAGCAGATAAAGGAAATGATTATTATATGAAAACCTGCCACCGAAGACACAGTGATAACATAACCCTAGGCATAGTGATTTGCCCATGGGTGTGTGAGCACACATACTTATTTTAGTTTCGTTCTAGTAACTGTACAAATATCACAAAATCTCTGGTACTGACATGCAGGGATGTGTCCCATTATTCTTGTACTATAAGACACTGACCTTTAGTCACCTCATTATTGTGACTGTTGTCAGTTGGATGTCTCATTCCCCAGTCATCTGACCCGTGGCCCATCTGCTTCTTGCCTGATTCATCCTCCTCCAAAGCCTCGTTTCAGACTCACACTGTCATTCTCTCAGTATTGAGTCTTACCATACATAAAGTTAGACTATTACATCAAATATTAAGTAGACCCATATAATTCATTTCATACGTCGTGTATCGAGGAACGTCATGAACTAACGGGAGTTAAAGGCTGTGCAGTAAAAGAACTCCGGAGATCAGCAGAGCAGAACCACTGCACGATGCTATCAAATAATAAAGGCTAGCAGTTTACTCCATTACCAGGGTGGAGGACCATTATCGATTTGGCCTGCGCTTCCGGTATGCCAATATATGGATGTTTTAATTTCCAGTGGCAATATAACCAACAGTCTGACTCTGTTAAAAACAGCTGAAACTCATTTTCAGACTCAGTAATTTTCACCACCAGGGATTTTAAATGGAGGTCCTCCATTATAGATAGGACTTATTAGCGTCTGGTAATGGCTGATGAAAGCTTTTGCTACACCCAGAATACTACATTGCTCTAAAATATAGTATCGCTGAAGAAACCTATACCCAGTACTGGAGTTGAGGGGGGATGAGGGGGGACGGCATCCCTCCCTGAAATAAAAACAGTCAAAATCATCCCTCCTGTAACTGCCATCCCTCATGTCATTTCATCAATGAATGTGGTTTTACTGCTATTTCAACATTGATCATCACCAGAAAAATAACACCAGAAAAATAACTTATTTGACAATTTTCACCTGTTTCAGGTCAATTTTCACTTGAAATAAGTAGGAAAATCTGCCAGTGGGACAAGATTTATCTTCTCATTACAAGCAAAAAAAATCTTGTTCCACTGGCAGATTTTTCTACTTATTTCAAGGGGGGGTTGGCTAGGCCGGATGGTCCCCCGGAGTCGGACGATGGGGGTATGTGGCAGGGTGCAGGACTGGGGCATGGTCTGCAGGGGAGAGAGGGAGTGCGGGGGAGGGGCGCACAGGTGACGCGGCTGGAACAGCTGATGGTGCACAGGTGTGTCTAATCACTCTCTGGTTATTTCAGTAGTGTGCGGGCCCTGGAGACGGCAGAGGAAGGAAGCAGAGCGGAGCTCAACTGCAGCTCTGCTGAAGGTGCTGGTGCACGTGTGTCTCTGCTGAGCGAGAATAAAAACGTTTCCTGCACAAATCCCTGTGTCTGCTGTCCTGTCTGGTGACCCCGTAGCAGCGAGCCTTGCTACAGTCCAACTGTAGTATTTTTTTTCATAATAATTTTTAATTTTCTCCCGTTCAAATCCAATTAATCGGGTCGTGGTGGGGCGGGGATGATCGCCGCAATTTGAAGCCTTGTATAATAATTGTAAAAAAAAAAAAAAGAATAGGTTTCTACTTTGCAGATTTCAGTTATCACGGGTTCTTTTTGGAACATAACCCCCGTGAAAAAACAGGGATTACTGTATTACAATTCCTCTTGAAGACTCACCACCTAATTGTGGTGTGGAGGGGAAGGTGCTAAAAACCCAGAGGGGAGCAGATGTTTAAAAAACAAAAAAAAAACTTAACGACAGATACATTTTGCCACCCTAATATTTGGTTGTTGTCCCCCCAGGGCTATGTGGCACCACGTTAAGGTTGACGGGTCAACTGCCCTCAGTGGCTCTGATGGGGGGGGCTGAGGAGGGCTGACTGTTAAACAAGTGCAACTGCTGCCAATAAATGGTACACAAGAGGACCAGATGGCATTCTGGGTGTTGGTCAGGGCCAGCCCTAGTATTTACAGAGCCTGGGACTGCGCTTCAGTGAAAGAGTCTTTAACATTGTGGAACATCCCGCATTTAACACCTGAGCTTGACCCCTGTCCATTTTACATGAACTGACACGTGGTTGTGTGTCGTGCTCAGTACTCGAGTTGTAAAGAAAATCAGGGGGGATGGTGGATTTTATCATATGGGACAGATAATTAGCGCTGATTACAAATAATAGCAGTGACCAAAACACCTGCAGAAATACTGCAGGAATGACATAGCAGCAGTTAAATGCAGCCTTCTGTAAGCTTGAAATATCCACTGGGCTTACATCAAATACATCAAAACACAACAATTAAAAACACTTTTCTGAACTTATCAATATGACTCTGTCCTTCACAGGATAAGTAACATGGATCACTGCAAAAACTCACAATCTTAACAAGAATATTTGTCTTATTTCTAGTTAAAATGTCTCATTTTAGTAAAACAAATCTCATTACACTTAAAACAAGACTCATCACTGGAAAAAACAACAATTTTCACCTGTTTCAAGTAGATTTTCATTTGAAATAAGTAGAAAAATCTGCCAGTGGAACAATATTTTTTTGCTTGTAATAAGAAGATAAATCTTGTCCCACTGGCAGATTTTTCTACTTATTTCAAGTGAAAATTTACTTGAAACAAGTGAAAATGGTCAAATAAGTTATTTTTCTGGTGTTATTTTTCTGGTGATGACAATAAATGTTGAAATAGCAGTAAAACCACATTCATTGATGAAATGACATAAGGGATGGAAAGGAGGGATGGAAGTTTTACAGGGGGGATGATTTGGACCGTTTTTATTTCAGGGGGGAAGCCATCCCCCCTCATCCTCCCTCATCCCCCCTCAACTCCAGTACTGGTCGCGCCCGAAACAGAACTGATGCAGGATGGTGGGCCGTGGTGGATTTGTTGATTACAAGACAAGGAGGTCCGTGAGGTTCTCATCCTCTGAGCCGTGGACACTATAAATCGGCAGATTACAGAACCGTAATCTGCAACTGGCTACAAAAATGAAAGACCATTGGAATAAATGACTCAGGTCATTGAAAAACTGAGCCTTAGAAAGCAGTTATTTGTGGTCAAAGAACACAACATCAGGAGCAGCAAAGGGGAGACTGCTGGTCATGTAGGGGCAACACGATTAGGGGAAGTTACTACACAAATTGTGCTGTTATTCAGCATGGATCCACCAGCCGCTCCGTCTCCTGCATCCAGCCAGCACGTCTCATGTTGGTGAAGCTAGTAAGGCCGACCAAACGGACAGCAAGCCGTCATGTTACGTAACATCACTCTATAATGCCTCTCAAGTCATATTCCCTGCCTCAACTCTGCTTCAGGCTTTGAGGGGACAATAACACGCCTCACATTTACACGTTAAACACACGTTCTTCCACCAGGGATACGAGCTGGCTCCAATCTAAAACGAACCTTTGACCGAATAGTTCCTGTAATGGAAGAGAGCAGCCGTCTGTCCAAACTCACATAAAAAAAGACTTACTGTACATCTGCAAACACTACGCCTCTAAGCACATTCACTTTTTATTGACTATACAGGACTGTCTCAGAAAATTAGAATATTGTGATAAAGTCCTTTATTTTCTCTAATGCAAAAATGTCATACATTCTGGATTAATTACAAATCAACTGAAATATTGCAAGCCTTTTATTATTTTAATATTGTTGATCATGGTTTACAGCTTAAGAAAACTCAAATATCCTATCTCAAAAAATTAGAATATTCTCGGAATCTTAATCTGTAAACCATAATCTGCAATATTAAAATAATAAAAGGCTTGCAATATTTCAGTTGATTTGTAATGAATCCAGAATGTAGGACATTTTTGTTTTTTTAATTGCATTACAGAAAATAAGGAACTTTATCACAATATTCTAATTTTCTGAGACAGTCCTGTATGAATTATGATTTAATTATGATTCATTATTGTCACCCAGTTTTATTATCTTATCCTGTTATGTAAGGTGCAAATGAAAATAGATCATTTCTGCCTCTTTGACAGGTTATTTCCCAAAGCTGTGAACTTTTTGAACTCATAAACTACCTCACACTGTGCAATATTCCTTCATCCATTAATGTGCAATATTCTTTCACTCATTCATGTGCAATATTCTCTCATTCATTCTTTTTCATAGTGTATATATATTAATGTTTATGTTTCCTGTTTCTTATTTTGTTTTTTACAAAGTCTTTACATGTGTGCACTTTTATGGAGCTGCTGCCTAATCTCATTATACCCTTATAATGATAATAAAGGCTTTATATTCTATTCTATTCTATTCTTTTCTATTCTGTTCTATATTCTATGTAGCCTATAAAGTCAAGAACCCACCTAAAAACATTGAATTCATGATTTCATTTAAAGGCATCAGGCATTCACCAGCAACGTTTGAGAGGCAGTCTGTGATTACATTTAAATCCAATCATAAATGAATGTAATGAATCAGTCTTGACAATATTCTCATCAGGGTCAAGTAATGCCTTATAGGCATTTTTGTCATAATGTTAATGCAAGTTAATTGCATTACAATTGCAATTGAAAAAAAAAACGTTATTCAAGCTACAAGTACGACTTTTTAAAGCTGTTCAGAGTTTACTTCTTTGGCAAAAAAAACAACAAAACGTCACCACATCAGGTTTCTTCATGGGGACAGGACTTAAGTTTGACGTGACCTTTGGCTGCAGGGCCTCTAGGACTGCAATGACAAGTCAGCACGAGGACATGATGCATGGGCCACTCTAAAGCTGCAACATCAACTGTTGCCTGACATTTGGTCCTTGTGTGCTCGGAAGGAAGAACCCTCATGATGCATTATAGCTCAGCCGATAACAAGAAAAAGAAGAAAAAATGCAAGCACAAAGGTTTTTATCGCGGGGGAAATGTTACCCAGGTGAAGGCAGCTTCAGCACCGCTCAGAAAAGCAGCTGAATCTGCTCATGTTTCCTCTGCGAATACATACTGATTTCTTTGATAGTGATGAACGAGCAGCTCTGGCTCAGGTGACCAGACCAACAAACCTTCCCAGGATGTTCAACTGTTTATCCATGCTCCTTTTTTCTTTTACTCACCTGTCACACTAACCGGTACAAGTCTGTGTGTGTATTTTTTAAATATGGAATCATTGGAATTCCTCTCTAATATTTCTACTTTTCTACATATATTGCATTGAGATGTCTTGCGCAATGATGACTTGAATTATTGATCTCAAAAGGAAGAGGCATCTTTATAAACTGTACAGGACTGTCCCAGAAAATTAGAATATTGTGATAAAGTTCTTTATTTTCTGTAATGCAATTAATAAAACAAAAATGTCATACATTCCGGATTCATTACAAATCAACTGAAATATTGCAAGCCTTTTATTATTTTAATATTGCTGATTATGGTTTACAGTTTAAAATTAAGATTCCCCGAATATTCTAATGTTTTGAGATAGGATATTTGAGTTTTCTTAAACTGTAAGCCATGATCAGCAATATTAAAATAATAAAAGGCTTGCAATATTTCAGTTGATTTGGTAATGAATCCAGAATGTATGACATTTTTGCATTACAGAAAATAAAAGGACTTTATCACAATATTCTTATTTTCTGAGACAGTCCTGTACATGTAAAGTGTTTTAGTAGTTGAAAAGTAAAGTACATTATTAGTGAGGATATTATTAGTATTAGTGTATATCTTACTGAATGGCAAACTGTAACATAGGCATTTTTTTCTCCTCTAATACATTCTGGGATACAACCTCCAACGCAGAAACTATCGACTTTTTGGATTGACCGTTTGAAGAAACAGCAAAACAGTGGCTTGACTCCGGGGTGTTTGCTGTTATTTTTGCTGCTGGTGTTTGGGGAGCAGATCCACATTCAACAACAACATTACGTTGAGCTGAATATGCTGCTGTGTACAGTTAAACCAAGTACTTATGTCCGAGGTTTCATGATATAATGGCTTGGTAACACTTTATAATAACTACACACTATTGAGCATTAGTTAAGCATCAGTAAATGCTTAATTGATCATTAATTCATCATTAGTAAAACATTATTCATACATTACTAAGCATTAATAAACACAGTTATAAACCTTACAACTATACACTATTAATCATTAGTAAAATACTTAATTGATCATGAATTTATTATTTGTATAGCTGGATTCTCATACTTTGTAAATGATAGGTTCTCCTTTTATAAATAAGTATTATATGTTTGTTAATGGTTCATAAGATCATTTAGAATGTCTAAGTAAATTATATACAAACCATTTGTATGTATATTTATGCGTACATTTGTACATGGTTAGTGTTAATACATGTTTTATAAACACTTATTCATACTCAATGAAAGATTTATTAAGGTTACCAATGGCGTTTAAGCGCGTTTCCCCAACTGTCTTTCAGATTTATTTTTTTTTAGGAATTTATGTGAGACTTTCAAATTTAGTGTAATTATGGGACAATTTTATCAAAAATATTGGAGACAAGTGGAACCATGTTTGAGTGGGAAAAAAATCTATTCTCCATTTGTTTTGTAGCAAATTGAGACAATTATTAATCAGCATGTTTCCAATTTATCTTCTAATTTGGCAATTGTTCAATCAATTAATGAAAAAAATAAATAGTGCTTGAATCTGGGAGATTTTGCAGTGCTGAAAGTAGTCAATTTCCTCTTTTCCGTGACATTCATTAACCCCGTCGTGAATCTTTTGGTTGCTTTTGCTGCAGTGTGCTCCTCACGGGGCAGATGTGGAGCAGCTGCAGGCTTTGCAACATCTCAGTGCAAATCAAATTAATGTAACATCCAACACATTACATGCCATCAGCACATATTGCGGAAGCAAAAAGGTCACAGTCATTACTATGAGCTCCCATCGCAGAGTTGAGGTTGATGCTGCTAAAGGTCAGAGAATCTGATGGTGGTTTCGCAGAGTAAAGCGCAACAACGGCAGCCGCAGAGGTGGAGGCGGGGCTCTCCTCCTACAGCAGACAAAACAGCCCCCGTAAACATCTAATACTAGAACTGTTTCCAAGAAACTCATTATTTAAGTGGGCAATCATGCATGAATAAAAGCTTGATAGTTTTGAGTCAGATTCTCAGTGACAGATAAGGAGTAAGATTCACTTCTGTTGTTCGTGCACTGCAAAAACTCAAAATCTTACCAGGAATATTTGTAGTAAAAAAAAATCTCATTACACTTAAAACAAGAGTCATTACCAGAAAAATAACTTATTTGACAATTTTCACCTGTTTCAAGTACATTTTCACTTGAAATAAGTAGAAAAATCTGCCAGTGGGACAAGATTTATCGTCTCATTACATGCAAAAAAATCTTGTTCCACTGGCAGATTTTTCTACTTATGTGGAAAGTGAAAATTTACTTGATACAGGTGAAAATTGTAGTTTTTTCCAGTGATGAGTCTTGTTTTTTTTTTACTAAAAATGAGACATTTTAACTAGAAATGAGACAAATATTCTTGTTAAGATTTTGAGTTTTTGCCGTGTGTAAACAGACTAACATATAGTAATTAGTTTAGTGTTTTTTTAGACCTGTGTAACTGAGTAACTGTTTTCATGTGGTGTTAAAAATCAATTAGAATCACAGCGTGACATGTTTCTGTGTTGCCCTGCCCCGACCCCCCATCCTCACCACCAGCTTATCATACATGATGAAGTTACGATGTCTCGTTGTCAGTCTTCATCTAACACTAAAGGTTTCAATACCATGACACCATGAAGATTACGGACAAATCTATGTGGTAACCTGGAAAACGGGGAGAAAGCTTGTTGCAAAGGAAAATAAAATGTCCTGAAACTTGAACTCAGGTTTTTGACTTCAAAACTACACTTCAAGCTCCAAACATTAACTTCAGTTAACATTACCTTCACCCAGCAGGATGCACATCCGTTCTGTGCCCTGCAAGAAATACTCCAAAGGAGTATCTCATTTCTATGATGAGATGAGTATTAGGGCCAAACTAAGACAAAAAAAAATTGGAAATTACGAGATAATCATAATATTACGAGAATAAAGTCGTAAAATTACAAGAATAAAGTCATAGCCTAATGTTGCGAGAATAAAGTCGTAAAATTACAAGATTAAAGTCATATTGTTGCGAGAATAAAGTCGTAAAATTACGACTTTATTCTCTTAGTATTACGACTTTATTCTCGTAATTTTACGACTTTATTCTCATAATTTCCATTTTTTTTTGTCTTAGTTCAGCCCTAATACTCCGTCGTACATTTCTTATAATGTGATGGCTTGGGACTGTGAAGTCTTTGACATTAGCACACCATTTACTGACCAGTCACAGTGTGTATTAGAATCATGTATAGAATAAAGTATACACACTTAGAATTCTTTTGAATTCAGGGCATAACAAAAAAAATTAAAACAACATGGTTGTGTAATTATGTGTTAATAAACTTCGCAAAGTGAGACAATGTAATTTAATTGTGTGAAATTCATGTAATCACAGTATTCAGAGCTAAACTTCTGTACTATAACCTGAAAATATTGCATTTACATGTAACAAGTTATACAGTATAACGTGTTCATACTGAGGCATCAGACATGTTTAAGAAGTATGTATATATATATATATATATATATATATATATATATATATATATATATATATATATATATATATATATATATATATATATATACACACTATTTTAGCAAGGGTCGGCTAAAAGAAAAGTTTCAGTGATGTTCTTTTATATGCGTTCACTCCAGATAACAACGTTGTCAGCCCTGCACATGCACATGTGTGAAAACAGATTTAGTGAGTGTGACGGAAGAATTTGATTAGACTTTTTTTAGCCCTAGAGCTTCACAAATACAGGTAATTTACCGAGAGGGATTCAGTGATGAGAACCCATCCCCACTTGCAGAACAGCCATTTTCAATCCAGTAGTAGAAGATTTTGTTGGATGTGCAGGATTTGGCCAGCTCATACATACTGTACATGCAGCAATCTGCTTCTCTGAGCTGCTCTAACATCAGCGTCTTGTGCTTACACTAAACACGCACCGTCACTGTCGGCATAGCATATCTTGCTGTTTACAAGAATAATATTGTTTCTTCTCCTTATCGGACAACCATAGTATCGATCCAGGCTTGCAGAGCTGTGAAAATTAAACCCAATTTTATGTTTGTATTGAAACAAATTGTGCCTGGAAGTGGGCCCTGAGAGGCTTAGCGCCCTGTACTCCCAGCTGTGTGCTTTGGTAGTTTTATCACACCAGCATACACTATTGTTTGCACAATAAGCCCTGGAACAGAGATAGTTTTACTATCCAGGCTTAGTGAGTGACATTTTAACAAGAAGTCATAAACATGTCACAGGGAGAGAGGAAGGAAGACAAAATGCCAGAATCCCTGAATCTGGCCACCAAGGAGAGCAAACGACCCCCGCGGCTATCCTGATCACACACAATCATGTCAACGCCGCTCACTGCACACACTCACACGCATGCACTTGCTCACAGGCTTTTTGGAACCAAGCATGTCTGCACACCCGCAAACTCACACACACACAGACACACACACACACACACACACACACACACACACACACACACACACACACACACACACATGCACACGCACACACACAAAGAGAGGGCCACTGGGTCCAGTTATGGCAGGAGCCAGTCGAGACGTGATAAGGCTGCTTGGATTTGTTTAATTCAGCTATCTCCAGTACTCGAGTTGTAAAAAAAAATCAGGGGGGATGGTGGATTTTATCATATGGGGACAGATAATTTGTGCTGATTACAAATAATATAATATATTACAAATAATAGCACTGGCCAAAACACCTGCAGAAATACTGCAGGAATGACATAGCAGCAGTTAAATGCAGCCTTCTGTAAGCTTTAAATATCCACTGGGCTTACATCAAATACATCAAAACACAACAATAAAAAACACTTTTCTGAACTTATCAATATGACTCTGTCCTTCACAGGATAAGGAAATGGATCACTGCAAAAACTCACAATCTTAACAAGAATATTTGTCTTATTTCTAGTTAAAATATCTCATTTTAATAAAAAATATCTCATTACACTTAAAACAAGACTCATCACTGGAAAAAACAACAATTTTCACCTGTTTCAAGTAGATTTTCACTTAAAATAAGTAGAAAAATCTGCACGTGGAACAAGATTGTTTTGCTTGTAATAAGAAGATAAATATTGTCCCACTGGCAGATTTTTCTACTTATTTCAAGTGAAAATTGACTTGAAACAGGTGAGAATTGTCAAATACCGGTAAGTTATTTTTCTGGTGTTATTTTTCTGGTGATGACTCTAAATGTTGAAATAGCAGTAAAACCACATTCATTGATGAAATGACATAAGGGATGGAAAGGGGGGATGGCAGTTTTACAGGGGGGATGATTTTGAGCGTTTTTATTTCAGGGGGGGATGCCATCCCCCCTCATCCCCCCTCATCCTCCCTCAACTCCAGAACTGGCTGAACCCACAGCTATGGCTGCTGCTGGAGGGAGGGAGGGGGAAATAGAAAACTGCACTAAAGGAACAGGTGAAGGGAGGTGTGGAACTGCAGAGATAAACACAACTCAGCTCAAAAACAAGTTGTAATATTTTCTTCTTCCTCCAAGATAAATCTTAAAGCCTATTATCACGTCTCCAACTCTTTAAATCATAAGTGAAAACATGGCAGGAAGTGATGGGAATAGCACAGTTTCTTCTTACTCATGCTGACAGGAGACACCAGCTATTCAGCTGCATCTCTTCCATATTGGCCCCACAGCCCTGGCGCTTCATCACAGTGTCATAACGCAAGCTGATCAAACCCAGAAGGAGTGAAAAAGGCAAAATAAAACGGCATTCAGAGTGTCCAAACAGAAGCAGACCCCCATTCACACACATACAAACACACACATCAGTCACCTGACCTCACATTTTACGCTATGCAGCTCAGTGAGTTTATTCACCTTCCGCGTACAGGTGGAGCAATGAAGAATTCAGTGGCTTAATAATTTATACAAGATGTAGGGAGGACAAGTCAGAATCTCTATTAATTCTCTATGGCTGAGGCAGAAATGTAATTGATAGAGGTGTGTAAGACAGGCGGAAAGTGTAGCTGCAGACATTCACTCTAATCAAATATTAACACGGTGCTTCATAAATGATAGAAAAGGGGCTGATACGGTCAAGACTGCCAAAAAAAGAAGTTTCATTTCTGCATGTATTATTCAAAAGTAAATTATTCCAGACAGAAAAATTACAGACTGAGAGGTTGCAACAGTATTCCCTAGTAATAAACAAATTATAAGCCACTGATGCTCTGCATTAGAGCATTAGAGCATAAAGCGCTGCACATCTCACTTTCCCACCCTCACAGCAGATGATAACATGCTACCTGTTCCACAGCAGCACTGAAACCAAGCCAGAGAAAAAGCAAATGTCAAAAGCTATCAAAGAAGTAAAAGATCCACCCAAAAGCATCAGATTGGAACCTCTCATTCAATCTGCTGTGACAGCTGTGCACTTACCAGCGACTGCGCCTCTCACTTTCCCTTTCTTGATCCTTCACTCTGACTTCTCGCTCCTCTTTCGTTTCTCTCTCTGCTCCTCCGCGGTTTCCTCTCTCTCGGTTTCTCCCCTCTCACTCTCTCCTCCCGATGCTCTCCCTCGCTTGCTCCTGAGCAGAGTGTTGCCTCCACTGCACTCAGGAACCCTGTTTCTATGGCAGTGCGAGCAGCAAAGCAAGCAAGCAAGTCAGCCACATACTGTAGTGTAAATGTCTAGGGGCAGATCCCTCACTCCAGCCCAGCACAGAACAGTCAAACAAGCTCAATAGCCTCTCGTTTTCACTTCTGCTGTGCCCAAACATCCGCAAGCCACTTTAACTCTTGTAAGAAGCACTGTTGAGACTTAACGCGGGGTGGAGGTTAAAAAGGGGAAACAGAAGCAGAGCCGGAAAATAGTTTTACGTCTCAAAAAATATAGGCAATGCAGCAAATAAAAGTCAACACACAAGCACAAGTTAAGGTGTATGAATATTGATGAGGGTATCTTCATAAATATCAAAGCTTCTCCTTGAATAGACGTCCAGACAACACGCTCAGAGGATTGTTTTATTCCTAACATGGATTGAGATTAAGCAAATGGCTGATGAAGGATCAAAGGGAGTTGGTTTTTGATGGGTAACAAATGCGAGTCAATGCTTTGTTCTTTGTCAAGAGAGCCTGCAGAGAGCTGCTGTGATGAGCACATGTGCATCCACGCTCGGCTTCAAGAGGCACACACGCCATTGATTTAATAAGCATGGGAGACGCTGCTCCCCGGTCTGCAGTTCTGGCCGCGGCCGTGCGACATATTGCAGCACATTCAGTACAGTTCTCAACAAAGGGGGGGAGAAGGAGATAAGAAAAAGATGGGGGTGGGTAATAGTACCCCCAGTCAACCCCCTATCAAGATTAACATCAGGTTTTTCTTCTCAGACCATACGCTCAGACTACGGAAACACCTCGGCTCTGCCACACCGACTAAAGGAATAGGCATTTATAGCATTTGAGGTGCTGAACGCTGTATTTATCGCACATGTTGGTCATAGATGAGTGTTCTGGGTAACACCAACAGCACACTATCAAGGGAAAGAGTTTCTTTGATAACTGTTACAGAAGCTAATGCATAATTCATTAGTCAGAAATACCGCAGAACTGAAAACTCCAGCATGCCAGTGAAGTATGTTGGCTTGTCCTTAATTTATATTTTATTTTGTAGGAAAGAGGTACACCACATTGGTTTTAAGACCATCCTTCTAGCGTCAGCAAGCTAAAATAAACTGTCAAAGCCCTTAAGTGGATTTGTTTATAATACACAAGGGAAGAAATGCCATTAAACTGAACAGGTGGTTAAAGCATCAATTGAATTATTTATTGATGGATGGATGCATCAATAAATATGTGATTTTAACATGTAAATCCATTTTTCCCTGCTTTTTCAAACAACAATACTCTTTCTTTACAACCATAATCACTGAGATCCTTCCTCGATTGTAAACATATTGTTTATTAATGTATGCAAGATGACAAAGCTCCCTTAACCTTTGAGTCCGGCTCCAGCAGTTATCAATCCCTTAAAGCTCTTCTGTGTGCCTGAAACTTGCACTCACTGGCACTCACATTTCAAAGGTGTGCGCCATGAAATGAAAAAAAAAAGTCTCACAATGGTATGACCTGAGAAAGTGTAATAGAGGTTACTCCTGAGATAGTCCAGAATTGAGCCAAGAAGTTCCTTTGTGCTGCCATCAGCAAGTTTACTTTCTCTTTGAGGTACGAGGTATATCTTTTAGAGCTCCGAAAAGCATTGGGGGTTTGGAGATTGTGTCGTAATCCACCTTAAATATCAACTGCAGCATCCATTAACAAAATGCTAGCTATGTATAGCCAGAACAGTCACCCTGTAAAAGCATGAATGGACATGGTTACATTTTCATTTCACTTCTGATACATAAATGTATTATGTCACAACTAAAAATAAATATAACTATTCTATTTTATTTCATTTTTTTGCCTATATCCAGGAGTAAATAACTATTTTAACCATTTAGCCCAATCATTCTCATTCACTGGTGTTGTGTCTCGCCAAATGTGTTAATGTCAGTCATGTTCAGGTTTAGTGCTTCATGTTTTATGTCATGTCTGGGTTCATTTAATGTTAAGTCCTTGTGGTATTGTATGCTTATGTCCAGTGTCATCATGCACTTCCTGTTTTATTTTGATACTCACCTTCTCCCTCTCGTTTCAGATCCTGACTTCCCCCCTTTGTGTGATTTTCCCTCCACTGTGATTGTCAACTCCGCCCCTGATTGGCTCCACCTGTGTTCCCCACCCTACGGTGGCTGAGACCTGCCATTGCTGAAAATTGAAGAAACGCTGCAAATAAAAAGAAACGCAACTCTAAATAAAATAAACGCTTTGCAAATAAAATAACGCTGCAAATAAAAACATACGCCGCTGCAAATATAAAGAAAAGCTCCTGCAAATAAAAAAAAAACAAAGCAAATAAAAAAGCCACAACGGAAGTGAATTACCGGGGACTATTTTTGCTGATGCACCGGTGTTTTTTACGTGAGAGGAGAAGAAGAAGACGAAGAGGACGTAAGTGAAAAGGAAGAAATAAGAAGAGCGAGGAATAAGAAGAACAACAAACGATAAAATAAGTGAAAAGGTTAGTGTTCAACGTCGCTATGTGTAATTTTTAATGTGCAACACCGGTGCATCGGCAAAAATAGTCCCCGGTAATTCACTTCCGTTGTGGCTTTTTTATTTGCGTCGTTTTTTTATTTTATTTGCAGCGGGGTTTCTTTATATTTGCAGCGGCATTTCTTTTTGTTTGCAGCATTTATTTTATTTGCTAAGCGTTTATTTTATTTGCAGCGGCGTTTCTTTTTGTTTGCAGCATTACTTTTATTTTCAGCAATGGCGGGTCTCGGCCACCGTACACCTCATGTATAAATAGTCTGTGTCTCCCATTGTCTTGTTGCCAGTTTGTTGCCTCATGTCAAGTGTAGTCAAGTGTCGTCACGTCGCCAGATTTATATTGTAGGCTACTTGAAGTTGTGATAGATTGATCCTCCCAGAGAGCGTTTTTTGTTCAGCCTTTGTTTTTCCTCGTCAAGAGTGTTTTTCTGTTGTTATTACCCTTTTGCTCCGTTTTTTGAATAAATACTCCTTTTTGTTCCTGGAGTCGTGCATTTTGATTCCTCCTTTGAGTCAAGGCCCTTACTACTGGAAACTAAATCTCCCCTTGGTGAATTGGTACACAGGGATTAGTGTGTTCAGGCTCTCCATAAACAAACTAGTATCATGACACACTGCAGTCATACTAGACCCTTGAGCCATGGATATGGTAATCTAGGCCAAGTACCAATGAGCTGAGTTAGGCTAACACGAAAGCGACAAAAATGGTAGTTCATCAATTGACCACTGGGGGCTGGCTCCAAACGCTAGTCCAACTCCATTGACTGCCATGTTAAGATGTTCAATTTATAGCCTGGTTCAAAAAATGGTTTTGGTCGCCATAAAGTAGCTAGATTTGTTTGTTGCTTCGCTAATCAAAGCAACAACTGCAGTTTGTAGTAACCCAGTGTCAGGTGGAGAGTCTCATGTCTTGAAGCATTGTCAAAAAGCATTGTTAGATAGACCTGACACCCCGCGGCGGTCAATATAAAAAGATCAGGTGACACGCTAGATCTGCACATTAAATGCAAGGTATAAATGCAGCTCTGCAGCTCCTCTGGCTAAAGGATCGGCTAAAGGAGCCGGTAGCCACAGCACACTTTGATATATCTGACATAAGGCTGGTATGTTCCAGTCAGCTACCTGGCCCACTTGTTCTGGCCATTTGGATCATGGTGTGATAAAACATATGGGATATGTTACGGGTAGTACGTCCAGAAGTTTTACAGTTTATGATTTGGACCCACCCAACAGCTAATGAAACGATTCTTCCTGTCCCCTGTGACTGTGCAACGTTAACTTCGTTACACACAGAGTGCAGTTCCCCTTCCAGATATTAACTACCAGAGCTTACACAACTGGACTTCAAATCCACTCTTCAAAAACCAGTTGTGATGACACAGAAGGGTTTACCCAGTTATCTTTATACAGGCTATGGTTTCTGCTTGGTCACTGCTGGAAGAGATTTTTGCAACCTATTGAATAAGTCTTGCTTCCTCAAACCAAGATGATTTTTAAAGGTTTGGGGGGTGGAGACCAGTGAGTTATTGACCAGCTCATGACTTGCTGTTACTGCCCCTTATCCTTCAAAAGGTGATGCAAATTTTGCTTTCCACAAGCACCGACCACCTAACCTCCGGATTGAGGCTCATGCAGTACTAATGGCGCTTTTCCACTAGTACCTACTCAGCTCGGCTCGCCTCCACTCGGTTTGGCGCTTTCCCACTAGGGGTCTAACGTGCCGAGTAGATACTTTTTCTGTATCTATTCTGCCGAGGTTCTAAGCGGCTGAGTCGGCTGTATCTGACGTCATCACACTACAGGCCACCGGTTGGTCGGGGGGTTGGAGTCAGACGTCTGAGTCAGGAGGAGGAAATCAGAGAAAGAGACTCTGACGGATTCTTGTTCATTTTATTCAATAGGCAATGGCAGCACAAAACTCTGTTTCATGATCCAACTCTGAGGTGCAGATGTTCATAAACCTGGTGTCTGAGGAGAGAATTAAAAAGGGATCTAGACGGGCGATAAGGAACGACCAGATCTACCAGGAGCTCTTCATAGCTGCTCACGGCTCCCAACAGACTTTTTCAGCAGCGCAGAGACAAACTAAAAAAAATTAAAAAGCATTGCCGCTTGAAGCTTTTCTCACTCTCATTTTTTAACTTGGTATCGACCACAAGCCACAGATCCAGCAGCACATCTATCATCTCCTCCAGGTTCTACATCTTTAGTGTTGTTGTCTTCTACGTTTAGATCACACAATCAAATACGTCACAGCAGCTTCTCTCCAACCTCCTACTGAATTGTTTTGGAAAAGAAACCAGGCCGAGTTGAGTTGGGCCGAGCTGAGATGAGTAGAGCCGAGTAGGTACTGGTGGAAAAGTGCCATAAGGGGGGTGAATTTTTTTGTACCATGCTTGAATAATTTGTATAAAGCAATACATTTACGGACAATAGGTTTCCTATAGTCAGTCAAAGTCAAGGTGGACATCAGCATGGGTGGGATTGCACCTAAAATAACTATCATGACCTGGCCAATGAACTCATTGGTATCCACTCTGAGTCCATGGAAGGTCAGGTAGGTTTGTGAGATCAGAAATCAACTTCAAGGGCACAGTTATCCAGAAGGGTATCCTTCAACAACGGCCAGGCAGACGTCTTGCATGCAGGAAGAGGTACTTGACATGCAAAACAAGATCTCTTTCACATGTTCAGCTGTTCTTTTGCACTTAGGATGCCTAACTCTGTGAGTGATGAATTTGTTTGCAAGAACAATAAAAGGTGTGCATTGAGTATGTTTTATTGCACTCAGCATCTGACAAGAATATGACACCTTACATATGAAAAACGTCTGTTGTTCATTTGGAGGTCTTTTCGGTGCTCACACAGACAGTTTTAATCTTGCTTCTGTGCAAACGGTAAATAAGTGATGTAAAGACAATGACTTACTGACATCGGGATTGAACTTCACAAAAACCCACATCTGTAATCGATTCTTATTCAGTACAGCCATGTGATGCAAACATAGGCTCAACATCAAAGACTGTTTTCACAGCACATCACATCCTGCTAAGAGGATTATTGTGATGTTGACCTACAGCACTGTCATTTCATTTCTTTATCATTAAAATGATATCAAGGATGTTTAAGCTGAACAATAGAAATAAGTGCCTAATAACAAAGACACATCAATGCATCCATAATCTAGTGGTGCTCATGTCCACACATTTTAAACATTAACATAACGTAATGCTTGACAGATTGGGTCATAAACGGGGGACAGCAAGCCAATCAGCTGGACAGGCTCTTGATAGGGCGGTGGTGGGTGTAAGTGGGGGATACTGATGTCTCATCTTAAAATGAACTGATAAGGAGTGTCAGCCGAACACATTCCTGTGTGTTCACACTATATATGAGCTGGGATTGTTGGGCAAAAACGAACTGCCAATCTTAAATCATACATACATAGTTTATCCTCACTTGATGGATCTATATAGTGATTGAACGTGGATTAATTAGCATTTTTTAACTCATACATCACATTTTAGATGTGAGCAATCTCATTTTAATTCATTTTAAGCTGACATTTTCACTGAATCCTGGTTATAAAATGACAGACTATGGTCTTTTGAGAGCAGAGTAATTAATGACCAAATATAAATTTGACTTACAAGCTCAGTTACGTTCAGCTAAGACAAACAAACCTTGCCATACGTACACATCCTCACAAATCACATCAGTCTGATTTTGCTAATTACAATGTGACAATAAACACAAAAAAACAAATCAATGATTTAGAGCCATGCATTTACTGATTGCACATAAAGAGGAAGGTCATAACCCTCTTCTTCCACTTAGCGTAAACATGCTACAGTAATGCCAGAATGAGACTTGTGATTGTACTTTATACATTAACCAGTCAAATTAGAATGCATTGTTTTCAGCCATGTGTGGCATAAGAACCCCAACATTGCTACATATTTGACTTTTATGAATAATAGTTAAATAAGTTTCTGTTTATAGGAATTCCAAACAAAGGAAGTATTAAAAATAGCCATTCAGCAAACTGACTGGGATCAAATATTGGAGGGAATTGATAATGAAATGGACTGTACCTGTCTTGTAACAATGGAGAGGATAATTAAAGGTTTTAGCTCTAAACTCAAATACAGATGCAAGAAGAACATATTGATATAGTGAAACTAATGAAAGAGAGATATCTTGCATTAGAAAATGCAATGAAAAGTAATTCAGTTCTTTATAACGTTAAGGAATAAAGTACTAAAAAACATACGAAAAACCAAAGCATATTTTTTCTTGAATACAATGGAGAATGCCAAGGGAGATCCAAAGTTTATCTGGAATCACTTTAAAAAACTTGCAGGACAGGACACAAAAGAAAAGATGCTTCTAGAAATAAAGATACATGGAGAAATTATAAATAATGCACAGAAAGTTGCAGACACTTTTAATAACTTTTTTTATTGAATCTGTATCCTTGATTAACCTGAATTAAATATGTGTCCATTAAATAGTCTAGAGCCAACTTTTAGCATAGTTCATGTTACAGATTCTCAAGTCTTACAGGCAGTAAGATCACTCAAAACTTCCAAAATAAAAGACATACAGTATGGTTACATTTATGTTGAAAGATCTGAGTTCCACATTAACATTAACCCAGGCGCGTCATTTACGCCGGGGACGGTGGGGACGCGTCCCCACCACTTTGTCTGACGAGCAGATTTTTCCCCACCACTTAAAAAAAAAAAAAAAATTAAAAAATTAAGTAAGACGCGATTTGTCCCGTATTTTCATTAACGCCCCATACACACGTCTGTCACACACACACATCAACACTAAATTTATCAATAATGAACAAAATAAAACACAGGAAACATTAAGGCCAGCAAAATCTTAGTGGCGGGACAACAGGACCTGCTGCGTCTGTGCCCAGATGTGTGTGCCAGACAGCGCTGCGGGGAGGATTCAGGCTTCACCACCAGGTAGGAGTTGGGAATTGGGAATTAAAAGTTGCGTTCTGCAGGCCCGGTTCTACGAGGGTGCATAAGCATGCATTGCACCCTCATTTTATGTGTCTTCATGCTCAGTTAAAAAGACGAAAAGTCTAAAAAAAACTGACAAATGCGCCTGATTTATGGTTCCGCGTTAAATCGACGGCGTAGACTACGGCGTAGGTTATGCAGCGTCGCGTACCGTACGTTCGCATCCCTGCGTATCCAACGCCGTACGCTTTGCGTTGGTGCAACGCGGAACCATAAATCAGCCAGTGTCCGTCACTGATCTGCTTCCAGCGCGCAGTTTCCTGCACCAGCAAGACACTGCTCTCTGCTGCTCCGTTAACACAAAGTAACCGTGGATATTCCCAAGTGGTTCAGCACAACGACACAAACAAGTTTACAGGACTGTCTCAGAAAATTAGAATATTGTGATAAAGTCCTTTATTTTTCTGGAGTCCAAAAATGTCATACATTCTGGATTCATTACAAATCAACTGAAATATTGCAAGCCTTTTATTATTTTAATATTGCTGATTATGGCTTACAGTTTAAGATTAAGATTCCCAGAATATTCTAATATTTTGAGATAGGATATTTGAGTTTTCTTAAACTGTAAGCCATGATCAGCAATATTAAAATAATAAAAGGCTTGCAATATGTATATGATGTTTCCGACGACCTAAATAAGACCGCGCAGATGGCTTTTAATATGGGTACAATATCGCGTCAATACGCATCATCTAATGCAATGCCTATTATTAGGGCCCGAGCACTGAAAGTGCGAGGACCCTATTGTATCTGTGATGTTTATTATTATTATTATTATTATTATTATTATTATTATTCTCGCCATAAATAAATTGCCTTTTTGGAGGCCTTAAAATGCTCAAAAACTCACCAAATTTTGCACACGCTTCCAGAGTCGTGTAAAATTACGTATTTTATGGGCGACAGGCATGGGTCAAAAAGGATTAGGCTCTATAGCGCCACCTATTTTATGTTTTTGACGAGCCCCACAATATGGTTTGACTTACAGCAATGACCTTTATGTGTCTATTATATCAGACAAAGCCCTACAAAAAAGTCTCTTGGACCCATGCTCTAAGTTACACAGGAAGTCCGGCATTTTGAACAGAAAATGTCATTTTTTATGAATTCTGATCATTTCTAGGCCTCGTACTTTAACGAACTCCTCCTAGAGATTTTATCAGATTGGCTCACAACTTGGTTTGTACAATCTAGACACATGGCCGACGCTAAATTGCGAAGCTTTTACGTTTTTAGCAGAGGGCTTGACCGTAGTGATCCGGCGAAGTTTGGGGTCATTTTTAAGGCTCGCCATGAAACACCAATTGGCTGTAATTCAGCAATACATGATTTGATGTGGTTGAAAACGTATGTGCATGATTGTAGGCTGAGCCTGAAGACATCTATGGTGGAATATTCAGGATCGGTTGTAGTGCCACCTGTTGGCACCAGGAATTGTCATGTCTTCTAGTATGCATCTGTGCTCAAAGGGAGATGAGCGGATGGATCTCAAAGTTGGTCAGATAAATAGGTAAGACATTGACGATGGCTGACAGAGAAAACTGTAAGTTTTTCTCAAAGGGCGTCGCTGTTAGAGGTTGTCAAATTTCGGTGTCTCGCCATGAACATAAAAGTTGTTTTAACTTTCAAATACTTGGTCCAAATTGACCCAAAATCAATACATTTAATCAGGCTTCCATTCTGATATCCATTCTATATTTGGGACAGTTTGTCACCGACTTTATTCAAAATATGAACTCATTTTGAAATAAATCTTTACTTTGTCATGCAATGTCGAATTAACTTCTAACTTCGTAAAAATATTGTTGAAAATAATATGATTTGAGCATTGTATGTGCAAGAGGCGATTTATAATGAATGTTTTGAGTTGGATTAGAAGCATGAAGCTGTCTGCGGGCCGCGTGCGCGCAGACCGCGGGAACGCGCAGCCGCAGCTCCTGGAAGCTGCCGGGGGCGGGGCGGGGGAGGGGGGTTGTTGCAACTTGCAGCAACATGTGGAGTCACGCCGTCACGTCACGTAAGTTGTATTGTGGTTTTTTAATGCGTGTTGCAATTATTTTATTTAATTATATTATTATATTATTATTGAGCTTCCATCCGCGATCCCGATCAGGAGCGCGCGGCCACGCGCAGAGCCGAGAGCCAGTTTCTGCCCATTTCTGCAGCTTTGCCAAAAAATGCTACCTAAAGGTTTTCCACCTTTGTAGAGCCACAACTTTACTGTGTTTTACTCCCTAAACCACTTCCTTTCACCCCCAAATGGTCCTTGTCTCTTGCCAGGCCGTCATTGTAAATAAGAATGTTCTTAATGACCTGCCTGATTAAATAAAGGCGAATGACTGAATGAATATCAAATAAAGCCATAGAATTGTTGTTTTTTTTTCTCTTTATCGTATAATGTTCACAAAGTGTAATGCATTCATGTCATGGGTCGTGTATTTTGAAGGATCAAATAATCAACATCCCATTATCCATTTTACATCGTGCAAGAAATGATGCAAACTTTGAAAATCGACTGTGCGCATGCGCAGAACCCAAACGTAGCATTTTTTTCGGCAGGGAGCAGAAATTGGCAGAACACCGGCTGGGACGGACCTGATGCTCTGATGCGACAGGTCTCTGCTCACACTGACTGTACGTTCACACACGGACGTAATATGGGGGGGGGACATGTATCCTGCACTTTTTCAAAAGGCAGTTTTGGTCCCCTGCAGTTTTTACCGTCCAAAAACAATGTTACGCTATATTAAATGGAGACAGGTCAGCACTAGGACCAAGCGGAAAACGGCCGCTCAAGCTGAAGCCTGTTGTTTGGTCTGCCTGGGTCACGTCAGCTAGACGGATTTTAAGAATAAGAATAAGAATTACTTTATTAATCCCCAAAGGGAAATTCCTTTGTATGGCAGCTCATCTACTGTACCATTTGCAGAAGAGAAGCTCTTCTGAATATCTCTTGGATGAGTTGATTATGTTGAAATGTTAATAGATAACCCTTCTGTGGTCTTTTGGTCAAATTGACCCATATTCACTTTTCTTTTATATCAAAAATATGATTTTCATCCATATAACTGCATCTGTTACACTCATTTCAAATAAAATTGATGATCACTACCAGAGCTGGTAGAGTAGCCAAAAATTGTACTCAAGTAAAAGTACTGTTACTTCAGAATAATATGACTCAAGTAGAAGTAAAAAGTAGTCATCCAAATAATTACTTGAGTAAAAGTAAAAAAAGTACTTGGTGAAAAAACTACTCAAGTACTGAGTAACTGTTGAGTAACGTCTGATTTATTTTTTTAACACACCCATTCAAAAAGACAAAAGTACAAAATAATCACCTTCAGGCAAATTAAAATCAATAAATAATAAAATAAATTAAAATTAATAAAAAAAATGAAAAATAGCTTAAATTAAAATAAGCGTAAAGTAAATTCAAGAACTTTAATAAATAATAAAATAACAGAATAAAAAAATAAATTAAGCACCAGTAGCACAAAATTTCAAGCCTTTGTACTTTTCTTTTTCAACCAGGCAGAACTAGAACAAACATGAACTCATAGAAACTCTGTGTGTGTTTGAGTCTGTGTAAATGTGACAAAACATGCAAAAACAAACCTTTTTCCCAAAGAATCACTCAGTGATGTCATGAGATTGACGCGTACACGGATAAAAAGGATAAAAGAAAAGTAACAGCTCAACGTAGCCTAATGTAGCGGAGTAAGAGGAACAGTTTGTCCTTCACAAATCTACTCAAGTAAAAGTAAAAAGTACAGTTATCCAAAACTACTCCTAAAAGTACAAAATTTCCCAAAACTTACTCAAGTAAATGTAACGGAGTAAATGTAACTCGTTACTACCCACCTCTGATCACTACTTGCATTGAATTATGGATATTTTATTCAATTTCTCCTCTCCTGTGATATTCAATTTGACCCACCAACCACTGGCTGGTGCTGGGTGGTGGTCCAAACATTTTAAATGATTTCATTTCATTTTCACATATACCCGTCTGTGATAATCCATCAATTTATATGCCTCTGAGTTTAACTATAGTCAAAAAAATTCAGAATTTCGGCTTATCTTTATCTATCTCCAAAATGAGCTATGATTTTATGTAAATGAGGTCTATTGACCATTCATTCCAAAAATAAGTGTAAAATTGGTGGTAATGAGTTGGAGTGAAGTTGACTAACAAGGTGAAACACAGAATTGGGTGATAATTAAAGCTACATGCTTTACAACCAGTAAAACCACAAAGGGAACAGTAAACTTAAAAGTAACAATAGAAAACTAGAAGAACTACTAGAAAACACAGTGAACTGAAAGAGTTTGAGTTTTCTTTTTCTTTTTTTTTTACCTTGTCTGCACACATATTAATGATTGAAACAAGAGGAAAATTGGTTCAAAACGAGCCGGCAATGGCACAGTGTCTGCCCGGCTTTAAACAGAACCGCAGCCAGTACTCGAGTTGTAAAAAAAAATCAGGGGGGATGGTGGATTTTATCATATGGGGACAGATAATTTGTTCTGATTACAAATATTATAATATATTACAAATAATAGCAGTGACCAAAACACCTGCAGAAATACTGCAGGAATGACATAGCAGCAGTTAAATGCAGCCTTCTGTAAGCTTTAAATATCCACTGGGCTTACATCAAATACATCAAAACACAACAATAAAAAACACTTTTCTGAACTTATCAATATGACTCTGTCCTTCACAGGATAAGTAACATGGATCACTGCAAAAACTCACAATCTTAACAAAAATATTTCTTATTTCTAGTGAAAATGTCTCATTTTAGTAAAAAAAACCTCATTACACTTAAAACAAGACTCATAACTGGAAAAAAAAACACCATTTTCATCTGTTTCACCTGTTCACCTGTTTTCACTTAAAATAAGTAGAAAAATCTGCCAGTGGAACAAGATATTTTTGCTTGTAATGAGAAGATAAATCTTGTTTAATTTTATTTTTTTTTTACATTTATCGTATTTTTAATATTCTCTTTTTGGGGGGGGGCTGGAAGGAGGGGCGTTGGCCATGAGTGCGAGGGCCCGTTCATCGCTGCTTGCAGCTTTAATTTATCATGAAACCTCAATTCGGAAGTAATGGGCCTAGCTCGTACCCAGCACTTTTCAAACCTTACTCAGGTTTATGGTAAATGTCCCCAGCACTTCTGAAATCAAACTGACGCCCATGCATTAACCAAACTTCTAAATCAATCTTTCTCTGAGTCAGTATTTCCCAAGTCGTCAGCAGTCATTCCATTTTATAAAAACATAGATCCTTTATCTATTAGTAACTATAGACCAATTCATATTATATTTACAGTGTCTAAAATAGCTGAGAAACTCATTGCTCAACAAATGACTCACATCCAAACACCTCTTCCTTTCACTTGACCCAATGCAATTTGGATTTAGAGCTCAGTACTCAACAGAGACTGCAAATAGTTTTTTCATAGAAAGTGTAAAAATATTTATTGGATAGGGGTGTTGTTGGTGCTGTGTTTCTTGACCTGAAAAAAGCTTTTGATGCAGTAAATCATAAAACTTTGTTGATCAAATTAAGTAAATTCAACTTCTCTTCAAATACAATAAAATGGATAGAATCATATCTATCACATAGATCACAGTTGGTTAGAATTGGTGATTACAGTTAATCTTTTCTGCCTTTGTTAACCAGTGTTTCCCAAGGATCCATTCTGGGGCCATTGTTATTTCCTCTATACATAAATTACATCCCTTTAGTTTGTCCTAATGTCTTCATTCAAATGAATGCAGATGATGCTGTCCTTTATACACATGGTACAAACACAATTCAAGTAGCCAATGAATTTACACAGGCTATGGCTAATGTATCAGATTGGTTAAACCAGTCCTGCTTAAAACGTAATATAAATATAACAGTTGGTATTTCCAAATTATGAGGCAAACATTTATGTGGATAGGGGAAAACTACAACTAGTGAATTAATTTAAACATCTCGGTACCATAGTGGACTCAAAACGTACTTTTAGATCTCAGATTAAAAAAGTTTGTAATCATGTAAAATTTAGTATTTCAAATTTGAGGTTAATAAGACCACGTTTATCACTACAGGCTTCTAAAATGTTCATGTATTCATGTGTTTTATCACACATAACCTGGTCCCAACATCATTTAAACCCATAGAGATACAATATAATGGATAGAATCATACAAATAGACAATTAAAATATTTGACAAGAAACCATTAAGATATCGTCATTGGGTTCTTAGGTTGGGAGAATGTTATTAAATACTCAAATCTCTTTCTTCTGTACAAAATTGTTATAGGTCTGTCATCTCCACCACTCACTCAGTTTGTAAATATAAGGAACAACTCAAATCGTTTAACAGCAATCTGGGAAGATTGTATTGTTCCTCCACGGTGTTGTGCAACTCAGGTAGCTAAGCTGATCAGTTATCGAAGGCTATTAATGAATATTATTAATAATTATTAATAAAGTTGACTATTTATCATATATATATATATATACTTATATACAATATATATATATTATGCCTTACTCCGGGGGAAAAATGATAACTAAACAGCAGAAAATCAGTCTCATATGATTTGAATTATCCTGCATAACAGCAAATCCTACTATCACTTACAGGATAACAGTTGAAGGCGTGATATCCGAACACTGGTTCTGCTTTAAACAAATCAATTTGTGACCAAATCTTGTATGAAATAACAACAACCACTCATTAAAAATCAATCAGGATTTATTTACATACAGGTGTCAAAAGATGATAAACGCAACACCCCAAATAAACCTGATGGCAGAACTTAAGTATTATAAAACCATTAACTAACTAGAAAAACAACAATCAATAAAAATGAAATGACAGTTAAATGCATGGAATGAAAAGAAAAGAATCAAATGTAATAATAAACATGGGACGGAACGAACATCTACAGTTCAAACGTGGCTGCAGTGTTTAAAGGAGCCGGGCTCCTGTGGTATTTTAAAGATGGCGGAAACCCACGTGCAGATCTAGACCAGATGTTACTCCCGGTGTTTTAAACGTGACTACGGCAGAAAACAGCGCTTTAAAACATGAATGACTAGCAGAAAGTAGTGACTACAAATTAATGACAACAGTCATGATAATGATGCTGATGTAATCTCAGCTCTGAACACAGATTTAGCTCTGAAAACGTTCTTAAGTTACTGATAAACAGAGGTCACGACTTCACACAGCTCTGAACCGTTCTTAGTCCTACTGATCTGCCGCTCACGGGCTCACGTCTCCTCTGGGATCCAAATCGGGTGCCTGCGGGTTTTGTCGACTGGGCCGTCCCTTCCCCTGAAACGGATTAGACAGCGGCGGGGCCGCGGTTCCGGACCAAAACGGAGGCTCACACGCATTCCTAGGCGCGGCGGGGGACCGGTCTCTCCTGCCGTGCTTCCCTGCGCGCCGGTCGCCGACGCGCGGCCGTCCGGGCCCCGGGAGAGCTCACGCCGGGCGAGACGCCGGCCGTCCGTCCCCGATCCCTGCGCGGTTAGCAGACAGGGCCTCGGAGCGGGGAGGGGGGGCTTCAGTCGGAGCGTTCAGTCGCAGCTGTGTCCCGATCTGGTTGCCGGGAGCGCGTGGGCGTCGGAAGCTCGGATCTGTGAACTTAGAGGACAGAGTTTAGTGGAAGCCGGAGCCTCCCCGGGGACCGCCGCTTCAACCGCGGGTCCAACGGAGCGGGCCCGGTCCGATGCGGGCCTTACCCCTCCCCCCAGCCGGGGGGAGAAAAGGAGATGGGATCTTGGCCCGGAGCCAAAAGATCCAGCTCGGATGAGATGAAGTGGAGAGGAGAAAGAATGGAGGAGCAGCGCAGCGTTTTGATCCTACGCGCGCTGCGGTGACGTCATCAGTGCCTCGTTGCGATTGGATGCGCGCCGCTTGTAGGCGCCACCCCCCCCACGCAAGGCATGCTGGGGGTTGTAGTTCATGGCCAGGCGGCCATTTTTGGAGGCACATTACAGCCGATTTTCAGCTGACCAGTTTTCAAAGTTGAATATACACCTTCACAAAATGTTCATACATTTTATAAGTTCAGAGTTCACATGGGCATATGGGCGAGCACAAGAACGGAAAAGTGTTTTTAGTCAGTACCTTTTCGGTTGCAGCTGCACAGGAGTGGAACTGTGTCCCTTATACAATTTGAGCTCTTGCCACTTATAATCTGTTTAAAAAACAATTAAAGAATTGGTTCAAAACAAATCAGACCTGTCAACATCTTGAATAATACGTACCTCCTCCTAATTTGTGACCACCTGTGTTTTGCCATGAATACGGAGGTTTAATTTAGTTTGAATTACTTCTTACTTTTTATGATAATTGTATTGTACTTTCTTTTTTTTGTGTAGTTAAGTCATGTTAACCTTGTTTGTATAGCCTTTGTTTGTTTTTAGCAAGACAAATTGAGCATTGTCCAGGGACAACAGATGAAAAATAGCCTTTAGCCCTAATTCTGGCACATTTACAGAAATATTAATTAATGTGCATTGTCCCTACAAAATAAATAAATAAAACAGGTTTGAAAGCAACTTTATACTTGCATTGTTGTTTCTTGCTTATTAGCTTCATTACATGTACAGTAACTTTTGTACTGATGTGTTGCTAATTTTAGACAACAGAATGACTGAAACTGTATGAAATCCGCTTAAAGATAAGTTACTTAAGGCCACATTTACACATAGCCGGGTATTTACAAAAACTGATATTTCCCCCTCTACGTTTTGAAAAATACCATCATTTACACGAACCTGCATAAATACGCTGTTAAGGTGCTATGAGCAGCCAAACCTACAGGGGGCAGTGTAACCAGAAGATAAAGTCATGCAAGCCAATCAGAATCCTGGAAAAAACATCAACAAATGACATAAGTAACATCCAGTTACTTCCAAGATGAACGAGAGTCTTTCGTTTGGAGTGACAGAGAAGTGGAGTTACTTTTAAGTGTGACTTTAGAATATAAAACAGGTAAAATACAAGAAAATATTGACGTTGGCCAAACAAATTGTAAACACAGGTCGCCTCCTTGAACCGCCACCTTACTGCGGTGGAGGGGTTTGTGTGCCCGAGTGATCCTAGGAGCAATGTTGTCGGGGGCACTTACGCCCCTGGTAGGGTCTCCCATGGCAAACAGGTCCTGGGTGACGGGCCAGACTAAGAGCGGTTCACAAGCTTATCATGGTTAACAGAAGAGCAAGGACAGTTACGTCGCCCGGATCGGCGTCACCGGGGCCCCTCCCTGGAGCCAGGCCTGGGGTTGGAGCTCGATGGCGAGCGCCTGGTGGCCGGGTCTTTGCCCGTGGGACCCGGCCGGGCTCAGCTCGAAACGGCGACGTGGGTCCGCCTTCCTGTAGGCCCACCACCTGCAGGAAGGACCGTGAGATGCCGGTGCAATGGGGACTGGGTAGCAGTCGTGGCGGGGCCTCGATGACCCAATCCCTGGACCAAAACCCTCGCAGTGCGGACATGGAATGTCACCTCGCTGGGGGGGAAGGAGCCGGAATTTGTGCGTGAGGTTGAGAGATACCGGCTAGAGATAGTCGGGCTCACCTCCACACATAGCTTGGGCTCTGGAACCCAGCTCCTTGAAAGGGGCTGGACCCTCCACTACTCTGGAGTTGCCCATGGTGAGAGGCGGCGGGCTGGTGTGGGCTTGGTTATAGCCCCTCAGCTCAGTCGCCATCTGTTGGAGTACACCCCGGTGAACGGGAGGGTTGCTTCCCTGCGCCTTCGGGTCGGGAAAAGGTCTCTGTAGCACAGCGAGTGCCACGGGGCCCGACCGACAGGATAGAGGAGGACACAGAGTTTTGTGCAGAACCCTTTTATATCACCGCCACACGTGCACAAGCACAGCATCACCATCAGCATGCCAGGCCCCTTGCTGCTCTCCAGCTCTGCCTTATAAAGCAGGCAGGGTGGAGAGCGGCAGCCACTCAGGCGGATGGGACACAGGTGCGTGTGTCCCATCAACCTCTCCACCCTGCCACACACCCCCAACGCCAACCTCGCGCCGGGGTCCGTCCGGCCGAGCTGCGGCGAACCTCAGGTGGGGTGCAGGGGTGGGTCGCTCCGCGGGTCCCGCCGCCTCGGGAGCCGTCGCTTGGCGGCCCGCAGCTTCTGCCTCCCGGCCTCTCAGCTGCGGCGCCGCCAGCCCCTCCCGCGCTGCTGCGGCGACCCTCCGGCGTGGCGCAGGGGTGGGTCGCTCCGCGGCCACGAGCGCTTCCAGCCTTGCCAGCTGCTGCTCGCCCTGGTCACGGAGCACGGCTGTCAGGTCCGCCATGGCAAGGGCGAGCACCTCCAGGGCCCGCTCCGTGCCTCCCATCCCGTCGGGCCCCACGTTGGGCGCCAGTGTAGCTCGGCGAGTGCTACGGGGCCCGACCGACAGGCTGGAGAGGACACGGAGCTCAGTGCAGAACCCCCTTTTATTTCGCTAGATCACCCAGATCACCGCCACACACGTGCAGAAGCACCTTCTCCCACAGCATCAGCCACCAGCAGCTCCTCCGACCCCTTGCTGCTGTCCAGCTCTGCCTTATAAGGCAGGCAGGGTGGAGAGCGGCAGCCACTCAGGCGGATAGGACACAGGTGCGTGGGTCCCATCAACCTCTCCACCCTGCCACAGTCTCGCACTGTTGTTTGTGCCGATCTGAACCCGAGCGGTGTTTTGTTGTTGGACTTCTGTGCTAGTCACAGTTTGTCCATAACGAACACCATGTTCAAACATAAGGGTGTCCATCAGTGCACGTGGCACCAGGACACCCTAGGCCGGAGGTCAATGATCGACTTTGTTGTCGTTTCATCTGACCTTCGGCCATATGTTTCGGACATTCGGGTAAAGAGAGGGGCTGAGCTGTCAACTGATCACCACCTGGTGGTGAGTTGGATGTGCTGGTGGAGGAGGAGGTTGGACAGACCGGGCAGACCCAAACGGATTGTGAGGGTCTGTTGGGAACGTCTGGCTGAGCCCTCTGTCAGGGACATCTTCAACTCTCACCTCCGAGAGAGCTTCTCTCGGATCCAGTCCAGTCCTGGAGGCAAAAACTCGGGTCTGGGAGGAGTTCAGGGAGGCCATGGAGGAAGACTTTCGGTCGGCCTCGAGGAAATTCTTGAGGACCGTTCGGCGCCTCAGAAGGGGGAAGCAGTACTCTGCTGGCACCGTTTACGGTGTGGGTGGGGAGCTGTTGACCTCGACTGGGGACATTGTCGGACGGTGGAAGGAATACTTCGAGGATCTCCTCAACCCGACTGACATGCCTTCCACTGAGGAAGCAGACCGTGACCGTGTCCCTCGTGCCATTCTGTGGAGGGTGCTCAGTGAGTATGGAGTCCGGGGCCCTCTATTAAGGGGTGTCCGGTCTCTATATGATCAGAGCAGGAGTCTGGTTCGCATTGCCGGCAGTAGGTCAGACTTGTTCCCGGTGCATGTTGGACTCCGGCAGGGCTGCCCTTTGTCACCGGTCCTGTTCATAATTTTTATGGACAGGATTTCAAGTATCTCGGGATCTTGTTCATGAGTGAGGGAACGATGGAGCATGAGATTGACAGACGGATCGGTGCAGCATCTGCAGTTATGCGGTTGATGTACCGGACCGTTGTGGTGAAGAAGGAGCTGAGTCGAAAGACGAAGCTCTCGATTTACCGGTCAATCTACGCACCTACCCTCACCTATGGTCATGAACTTTGAGTAGTGACCGAAAGGACAAGATCGCGGATACAAGCGGCCGAGATGAGTTTCCTCCGCAGGGTGGCTGGACGCTCCCTTAGAGATAGGGTTCGGTCACCTGGGAGGAGCTCGGAGTCGAGCCGCTGCTCCTTCACATTGAGAGGAGTCAGCTGAGGTGGCTTGTGCATCTGTACCGGATGCCTCCTGGACGCCTCCCTAGGGAGGTGTTCCAGGCATGTCCCTCCGGGAGGAGACCCCGGGGAAGACCCAGGACACGCTGGAGAGACTATGTCTCTCGGCTGGCCTGGGAGCGCCTCGGACTCCCCCCGGAAGAGATGGAGGAAGTGTCTGGGTGAAGGATGTCTGGGCATCCCTGCTGAGGCTGCTGCCCCCGCGACCCGGGAACGGATAAGCGGAAGAAGATGAGTGATGATGAGTGAGTAAGGTCGCACACATGACGGTGGTGACATTTCTGTCGCATAATGTGACGTTCTGAAGCCTAAATGTCCGTTTCCCTCTGTTTACAAGCAAACGTGAAGACGGGGTTTTTGCAGATCTCCACTTTGGCCGGAGTTTTCAGAACTAATCGTTTTTGGTGACTTTGAGCTTCGTTTTCGTGTAAACGAACGGCCAAAACGCATGAAAACACCACAGTTTTTGCTACGTGGAAACGGGGCCTAAGTCTCCCCCAAAAATATTGCCATATGTGGGGCATTATGTGAGATATTGGCTTTGCTGCAATTAAATTAAACTGCACATTTCCTTTGTGTGTCTCTTTTCCAGTATTACACACTGCCTCAAGAAAAAAACCTTCTTCATTTGTCTAGGTGTAATTACTACAGAAAATGATTAGGGCCACTGAAGAAAAAAAAATTTAATTCTGAGAAAAAAGTCAGAAATCTGACTTTTTCCTCCATGTCTTTTTCCTCCAATGTTTTCAATTTCCAATTTATTGAAATTCATAAAAGACATAAGTCATAAAGTCATAAAAGATTATCTTTTTTTAATCCAGTTAGTGCTCCGTTGAATCTTTCCAGCTCCTCGATGTCTCTGATGACCAATACTTTGCTTCCTCCGGTGTTCCGTTCAGCTTGATGAAGATCTCGCAACTGGAGGTCCACATTGCCTGGATCTTCCCTTGCTTCTTCAGGAACCGGGCTGTCCTGGCGATATCCACGTTCCGTTTGGTCAGATGTTCGTTGAAGTAGAGGTCCAATCCTCTCAACTTCTTCCTTGTTTTAGCACATCGGTTTTGTGTTTCCAGTTGACAAACCTCACAATGATGGCTGGTTTGTCGTTGCTGCTCCTCATGGGCAGCAGGTGACACGCTTCGACGGTGTTCTCGTCCACTTCTATTCCCTTGGACAAGAGAAAAGAAGTGACCTGTTGCTGGACGGAATCCAACAGTTTCTCATGTGCAGTCCCGTGTTCCTCCACTGTAACCGACATGGGGCCTGATTTACTAAGATCCTAAATAAAGAGTACTAAATTGCGTGTGCACTGAAAAAGTTTGCACGTGCTGTTGTGTGTTTTGCGGGTGATCAACTAAGAATGCTTGCGCAATTGATAACAGGCGCAAACCGCAGTATTTAAATGAGGTTTTGCGTGTCTTACGGTTTGCGCCATGGAGAGTCTGGATGGAAAGCAGGATAGTTGCAAGCGCAAATAGAAATTTGACGAGTTGGAGTTAGAGATATTAGTGGAAGAGGCAAATAAACACATTCATGAACTACAGCAAAGAAATTTAAACATTACCAAAAGAAACGCAATATGGGAGAAAATCTGCAATAGAATAAATGCAGTTTGTGAGACAAAAAGAACGGCAGATGAGGTTAAAAGAATGTGGCAAGATATAAGGCGAAGAACTAAAGAAAAAGTGGCCTTTAATAAAACTTAATAATAAAAAAATAAAAACGGCAAACAAGACGGGTGGAGGGCCTGCGGAAGAGATGCCTCTAACCAGCATTGAGCAGCAGGTGCAGCTCACCTTCTGTGAGGAGCAGATAACTGGGATACCGGGGCATGACACGCTAGAGCCAACTGCAGAACAAGGTAGGCGCACAATAAGAAACACTTTTTTCTCCATGAAAACACGTGATTTATTTATTATCACAAATGAAAAAATGAATGTGCCTCCTGTGGCAACCTTTTGCTGAATAATACTCGATTTAACATTCAAATCAAATATTTCTCCTTTTGCATGTGGAGAATCCTCACCACAAGTTGAGCCATCCCCACCCCAGTCCTCAAATCAGGCACCAACAAGCATCCCTGCGTAATGCTGGGCAGATTAGCACCTTCCTTTCGAACGTATTAAATACAGACGCAATCACAATCCCCGCAATTACTTTCAGGCTTGGTATATCTCATTGCGTGTGGTAAATGGACCTATTTGCATTTTCCCCTCCCAGTATTTAGCGCTTTCTGGCGGGTACGCCCCATATTGATTATTCATCAGGGCAAGTACTAAATGAACAGCGTGTGCTATTTTGCTCATTTGAGAGACGCAGTCCTCTTTGCACGCTGTTAGTAGATCAGCTTGCACATTGGTTTGTGGGTGATGTCAAGTTTGCAAACGTTTTTACGCACGCAAACCTTTAGTAAATCAGGCCCTTACAGTGCATAAACGCCAACAGAGCTACAAATGCCATATATGCTTTAGAACTTAGCTTCCATGCCAGAGTCTGCTCTAACCCGCCCATCTCAACTGGGAGTCCCTCCTCTTTCAGTACCAATAGTGGTTCCTATCATCACTGGTTACTGCCACCAGCATCCACCTTATATCAGGCTGTCCCTGTCCCTGTTCTTTCTTTGAACCCAAGCTCACAACACCAAACAGGGTTAAACTTAGCCAAAAACACGGCGTAGTTTAATAGTAAACACAAAAAAACTACCACAGGGAATCCTCAGAGAGATGTACAACAAAAACTCCTTACTCAAAAAGGAACACAAACCTTCCTCACAGGGAACTCGAAAAGAACCAGGCACAGAGCACAAGCAAACCAATAAACAAACAAACCAAAATGAACTAGCCCGAGCTACTGGCTCTTTAACCTCTCCCACAGATGAGCAGAAGAGCCACAGCTGAGCGCCCAGAGCGTGACTCCGCTGTCTGCCAGAGCCCGCCCGGCTCGTCCACACGCCGCATCAACTCCGCGCTCCCAGCACGACCGGGCCGCGGAGGAAAGCCCAGCCGGCCGAGCCCCTAACACTACTCCACCGCTCTAGGAACAGATCTCAGATGTCCAAAACCCAACACCTTGAATCTAAAACATGGGGAGGTGTGTCCGGACACACCACGGGAACAGGGACTGACGCGTCCTGGACCACCTTAGGAACAGGGACTGACCCGTTTGTGACCACCTCAGGAACAGGGTCTGACGCGTCCGGGACCACCTCAGGAACAGGGACTGACCCGTTTGTGACCACCTCAGGAACAGCGACTGACGCGTCCGGGACAACCTTATGATCAGGGACTGACGCGTCCGGGACCACCTCAGGAACAGGGACTAACGCGTTAGGGACCACCTCAGGAACAGGGACTGACCCGTTTGTGACCACCTCAGGAACAGCGACTGACGCGTCCGGGACAACCTTATGATCAGGGACTGACGCGTCCGGGACCACCTCAGGAACAGGGACTAACGCGTCCGGGACCACCTCAGGAACAGGGACTGACGCGTGAGGGACCACCTCAGGAACAGGGACTGACGCGTCTGGGACCACCTAAGGAACAGGGTCTGACGCGTCCGGGACCACCTCAGGAACAGGGACTGACCCGTTTGTGACCACCTCAGGAACAGGGACTGACGCGTCCGGGACCACCTTATGATCAGGGACTGACGCGTCCGGGACCACCTCAGGAACAGGGACTGATGCGTCCGGGACCACCTTATGATCAGGGACTGACGCGTCCGGGACCACCTTATGATCAGGGACTGACGCGTCTGGGACCACCTTAGGAACAGGGACTGACACATCCGGGACCACCTCAGAAACAGGGACTGACGCGTCTGGGACCACCTCAGGGACTAATCCGTCCGGGACCACCACCGGAACAGGAACAAGGCGAGGTTGGGGCGGCCACCGGCAGGGTTCCTGGGATACTGAGTCGTGGACTGCAGGACTAACCGGGGAAGAGTTCCCCGGAAGCGGACCCATGACCCATGCAGGCTGGCTTGGCAGCCGACTGACGAGAGCCGCCACCAACCCTCGCAGCTTCTCCATCATCTCTGCGTGCTGAGCTGCACAAGCCTCCTGCCGCTGGATCAGGTCAGCCTCTGAAGCCTGCAAAGGCTGGACCTGGACCTGCATGGCCGCGGAAGCTGCCTCCAGGTGAGTATGGCTGTCTGCCTCTACAGGGCAGCTGGCAACGAGCCACGCTCAGTGTCGGCTGGGTTAATCTTGGCTAGTTCGTGCTGTTATGGATTTCTTTCTTTGAACCCAAGCGCACAACACCAAAGCGCACGACAGCAAAATAGTTTAATAGTAAACACAAAAAAACTCCCAAAGGGAATCCTCAGAGAAATGTACAACAAAAACTCCTTACTCAAAAAGGAACACAAACCTTCCTCACAGGGAACTCGAAAATAACCAAGCACAGAGCACAAGCAAACCAATAAACAAACAAACCAAAATGAACTAGCCCCGAGCTACTGGCAGCCCCGCTCTTTAATCTCTCTCACAGATGAGCTGACGAGCCGCAGCTGAACGCCCAGAGCGCGGCTCCGCTGTCCGCCGGAGCCTGCCTGGCTTGTCCTCGTCACCGGGCGCGCAGTTCCTCTGGCCACACGCAGCGCCGACTCCGCACTCCCAGCACGACCGGGCCGCGGAGGAAAGCCTAGCCGGCCGAGCCCTAACAGTGGCAGCGGCTCCAGGGCAGCGGTCATGACAGACCAGATGAGGGGGTCAGGAAGGCCTACGAAGCCACCAGGCACCCCCGGATATATATACGGACATATACGGACATATATTATGCTCTTATTTATTGATGTCATAATATACAGGTGAAGGTCGGAAAATTTGAATATATTGCAAAACGTCATTCGTAGTAAATTTAAATAAAGGTGAAACAAATATATTATTTCCACACTACATTCAAAGTGAGATATTTCAAGCCTTTATTTGTTATGATTTTGGTTATTATGGCTCAGTTCATGAAAACCCCAAATAAAAAATAAATTAGAGAATATTTTATGAAATCAATAAACAGTTCCATCATCTGTACAGTCATGCCAGTTCAATGCTGTTAAAGCACTTTAATCTTTAAATCAAAGCATTTTGTTTTTTCACATAAACTAAACACATTTTTATTCAGTTTAGAAGTTTTGGGGCTTTTTTTTGGCTCCTGCGCTGCTGAAATCGGGGCGTCCCTTATTTCTATTTCTGAAAGGTGGCGACCCTAGCCACCCCTCCACCCCAACGTACAAGCAGCAGCGCAGCAGGGGGGCCGCAGGACAACTCCCAAGCATCAGGGACATGCACCAGACAGCCCAGGCCCCATCTAGAGTTTCCTGATTAGGCTTACATACTATTACCTTAGCAGACGTTTACTTGTGACGGAGCGTTTCCTACGTTTCATGTCACTTTACTTAAAAACTACATAGGTCCCCTTTTATAGTTCTGCATTTTTAAAAAGTTTTATCCGAGGAGTCTATCTAGAGTGTTCTGAGATTGACAGGACTTTCATCTTCACATTCTGTGAATTATGAGTAAAAATATGCATTATAAATAATAAATGTAAACAAGCCAGTCTGAAGCTGTGCAGAGCCCAGTTTGTCTCACAGTCTGTCAGTGGTAAAAAAAGATATTCTGATCTACTTACAACACAGTACAAACACTTAATTACAAAAAATCTTTAAACCAAAGTAGTAGTATGTACAAATAGTAATATAATTCAAAGCACTTACCAAATTTGACCATGTTAATCTTAATAAATGATACATTTCTGAGATCCAATTTTGGGACCAGGATTTTCAGTTGTTATGGATGGAAATTGGGTTCAGTGATGGTCCCACATCATTTTGACACTCATGATTATTTTCATCATGGAATCTTAATTGAAGAACTTATTTTACAATTTGTCATATTCCACCACTGCAATTTTTCAGCTTCCTCTGGTTTACTATGAAACTAATGTTACAGTTAAACTCTGTCTGCTCACTGGTCAGTCACGGGTGTAGTTGGGTCAAAGACGTATAAGGCATTTGAGTGGCCCATTTTAAAAATACTTATAATTAGGGATGCCCCGATACTGATACTGCTCTCATATACTCGTACTCGCAAAAATTCTCCGACACCACGCACCAATACTTCATTGTTGTTGTAGTTACTGGTTAGTGACTCTAGGGGGAAATGTTGAGCCGCCCCGCGGCTCCCCGGGTGATTCTGCAGCCTGGCGGCGGAGCAGCCGCCGAGCTGCCGCTGTTCAGCCAGCTGTTCCATGTTTCAGTCAATTTTATCTTCCTTAATTATACAAACTGGACAGTTGAGTATTACCCTTACTCACAGGGAACTTTATTAAACACTCCACGTAACTCACAGTGTGAAATTCAATTCAATTCAATTTTGTTTATATAGCGTCTAATACAACAAAAGTTGTCTCTAGACGCTTTCCAGAGACCCATACCCAGAACATGAACCCCCGAGCAGTTATTACATAAACAATGTGTGACAGTCTGACCCCCCCTGACACTGTTACATGGCCAGAGCAACAGGCCAGAGTAATGGGACGCTGTGCCTTTAAGAGGAGATGCAAGGCTGACACTAATGTGACACTAATGAGGCCTATTTGGGCCATACCAACTGGAGGATAGTCTGGATCACAGAGGGATACTGGACTTCTATGAAGAGGAATCATATGGATCATGGAGGAATACTGGATGTTATAGAAAAGACAGAGTACAATGAAAATGACATGAAATGAACAATTCTACAGTGCTGTTGTGAATGAACTATGCTGAACTATTCTGATACCCCTCTCTATGTGGACCTCATGTGGGCCTGTCAATGTGGGTGGAGCCAGGGCATCTTTAAAAGACAGACAGAGATGGCAGCTCACTGTCCAGAGTGAACTGCTGTCTGTGCTGGTGTCCGGGCGTGTCTTTGTTCTCTATCGTATCGAGACTATCTCTCCACTCCGTTACATATTCCATATGTACGGGGATTTATCCCCCTGCTGTCAAGGTACGTGGATATTTCTTTAAGACACACCGGCTTGCCCGGCCACGCCCTTAGGTTTACCTATAAAGCACCTGTGCTGGCGTGTAATCAGTGATTGTTTGATCTCCACCTGAGTCAAGGTGCAAGTGTGAGACGATCCGTGTTACAGAGAAGTGTGAGTGTGTGGGTGCAGCGGGAATCCACTTACCCAGCCGTAGCTGTGGTGGGCGTCTGTCTGCAGGCAGCCTCCCTGGATTGCTGTTCCCTCCTTCTTCTCCAGAAAACGCACAGAGACGCAGCCGTGATCCCATTCCGACGTATTGCTCATGGTCCCGTGGGTTGACGCGCCCGGTTGGATCCGTGCTGATATTCCGGTCAGGAGACCGTGATTTATCCTCCCGACGTATTGCTCATGCTCCGTGAGTTGACGCGTCCGGCTGGACCCGCGCTGATCTCCGGTCTCTCCCGGCGTATAGCCCATGGTTTCGTGGGTTGACGCGTCCGGTTGGACCCGTACTGATCCGGTCTCTCCCGGCGTATAGCTCATGCTCCGTGAGTTGACGCGCCCGGTTGGACCCGCGCTGATATCCGGTACCTTCCGGTGTTTTGCTCATGGTGTCGTGAGTTGACGCACCCGGTTGGATCCGTGCTGGTTAAGGGCCAGTCGTGCGGCACCCGTCTGCCTCCGGTACACGTGAGGAGACGCCGGTGCGAGAGTATAGTCCGTGTTAAGCGCCGGCTGAGTCCGGGTCGGCTGACGGCGGACGTCCCCTCCTCTCTTTTTGTTATAAGTGCAAAGAAAGAGGCGAAAAGAAAAAAGAGAATAGGCTATCAGGGAAAAAAGCAGAGCCTCCCATATTGGCGCAGGCTTGACGTGTACCTGAGCCGGTGTAAACAATCAGTGACGCTCCAGGCGCTGTCGGCCCCGCCCCCTGCGAAGGAGCGGAGTGATTGCGCAATCATGGCGGCCCAGCAGGGACAAAGCTCTTGCATGGGCTGTGAGGTTTCCATGCCTCTGGAGGATGGTCACGATGAATGTATTGAATGTTTGGGACCTCAGCACGCTTTTTTGGCCAGAGAAAGCCCACAGTCGTGCATGAATTGTATTATTTTTTCTGCACGTACCAGAGAAGCCCGTTGTAGATATTTCTCCGGGAAACGGGCTGGTTCCCCTCTTTCGGAGATGCCCAAACGGAAAGTTGGGAAGTCGAGGGCTGAAGCCACACGAGGGCAGGGGGAGTGTTCGAGACCCTGGCAGGGCACTCTGCCTCCCCCTATGCCTACAACGGTAGGCTGGCCTTGCATTGACCCCCCCCCCCCCCACCTCTGGGGTTGGAGGAGGTGGAAGACGAGGTCGACGTGGAGACAGTCTTTTCTGACGACGATGACCTGTCTTGTGGGCAAAGTGGGGTCGGCGCAGAAGATGGAAGCTCTTCGACCCCACATTTCAATGAGGTTATTGGCAGGGCGGCCAGGGCTCTGGGGTGGCCCCCCCTGACGACCTTATGGCGCTCACCTCTCGGTTTGAGGAGGTTGGGGAGGTCCGCCCCGTACCGGTACGGGTGCCCCTCCTACCGGACTTCGAGGAACTGGTGTGCGGTCAGTTTGCTTCACCAGCAACCGCACACAGGTGGTCCGCATCATGTCGCAGGTTTTCGGACATGACTGACAGGGAGCGTGTTGCCTGCGGGCCGCTCCCTCAGATGGATCCGGCTCTCTCTCCTCTCGTTTCTCCCTCCGACTCCATTCTTGGCAAAGCCACCTGTCCCAGCAGGAATTGTAGACTCATGGATGACCTGCTGGGCAAGCTGCACAGAGCTATGGCTACCCAGACCCGTCTGACGAATACAGGGGCTATCATGTCCCTCTACCTTCGTGACCTGTCCAAGACAGTGCAGGAGGGTCCCGGGGGTTCTGATATTACGGGTGAGCTTCGGACCGCTTCCTCAGTCCTCTCTTCAATCATGAAGGAGCAGGCGGTGGCTACAGGCAGGGCCTTAGCTTCCTTTTGGGTTGCTAGACGCCACTTATGGCTGTCACAGTCTCAGCTCCAGCAAAGGGATCGGGACTGTTTGGTTAGGTTGCCGGTGGAACCTTCGGCCATGTTCAGTTCGAATGCAGCTCAGCTACTGCAGCAGGCACGGGACAATCGCCGCACCGCACAAGAGGTGTCGGCTTCTCCAGGCGCCCCAGGGGCTCCAGGCGGCCAAGAACAGCCGTCCGTCCACTAGAGGCCCCGACATGGGGTACGGGGGACCTCAGGCCCCAGCTGGAGGCCTTTCGTCGGCGTAACTCCCGCCATCGGGGGAGGAGGGGGGGACCGGCTCAGGGGTCCTCCAAGCGCCCACCCCCCTCCTGACTATGCCAAGACCCCGGCCTGCCAGCTGCCCCTGTTGACGGACCGTTACAGGGACGCGTGGGCGGCTTTGGGGGCAGACCCATGGGTGGTTTCCTCCATGACCCATGGCTACTGCTTACAATTTTCCCGCAGACCCCCTCTGGCGAGGTTGGCCACCTTCACTACTCTGACCAACCCTCAACATGCAACGGTTCTGCGGGAGGAGTTGTCCTCCCTTCTGGAGAAACACGCCATAAGGGAGGTGAAGTGCGGGGACCACCAGGCTGGGTTTTTCTCCCACTACTTCTTAGTCCCCAAGCGGGATGGGGGACTTCGCCCGATTCTGGACCTCAGGGTGCTCAACAAATATCTGCGGCCCCTGAGGTGCAGGATGTTGACGATCCCCAGGGTGCGGCAGGCCATTACCATGGGGGACTGGTTTTCCACTGTGGACCTCAAAGATGCGTACTTCCAGATACCCATCTGGCCGGGGCACTGGCGGTTTCTGAGGTTTGGCTTCGAGGGCAGACGGTTCGAGTTTCGGGTCCTGCCTTTCGGCATATCCCTTGCTCCCCGGACATTTACCTGATGTATGGATGCGGTCCTCGCGCCGATGAGGCTGCAGGGGCTTCGCATCCTCAATTACCTCGACGATTGGCTGGTCTGTGCGGCCTCGGAGGAGCTCTGCCACCACCATGTGGCCCTGCTCCTGGAGCACATTCAGACCCTGGGCCTGCGCTTGAACTACAGGAAGAGCAAGCTCCAGCCTTCTCAGGTGACAACCTTCCTGGGTACGGTTCTGGACTCCAGGAGGGCGGTTATCATGCTGACTCGGGAGAGGCCTTCACGGCCTGCCTCGGCCACTTTCAGCTGCGCTCTCGGGTCAGCTGGGGACTCTGCCTCCGTCTCATGGGCCTGATGGCAGCCATGGTGCAGGTTGTCCCTCTTGCCCTCCTGTATATGCGACCTGTCCAGCGGTGCCTACTGGGCCTGGGCCTGTGCCCACAGATGTCCCGCCGGATCACAGTTGTGGTTTCTCGGAGGCTCCACAGGGCCCTTTCCTGGTGGAGGGATCCGGCCAATCTGGCAAACGGGAGTGCTCTGGGACCGGTGGTGTATCGCCAACTGGTATTCACAGATGCATCCCAAATAGGCTGGGGCGCTGTCCACGAAGGCTGCGGGGTCAACAACCACTGGTGCGGTCGTTGGATGTGCCAGCACATAAACGTCCTGGAGCTGAAAGCGGTCCTCTTGGCACTCAGACAGTTCCTGCCAAGACTGAGGGGTCACCATGTCATTGTCAGGACCGACAGCACAGTAGCGGCGGCCTACATCAACAGACAGGGGGGTCTGGGCTCCCCTGTCCTATGCAAGCTGGCAACAAAACTGTGGCAGTGGGCTCACCCCCTCTTCTGTTTGCTCAGGGCGGTGCACGTGCCGGGAACGTTGAACACAGCAGCGGACCTCATGTCGAGAGGAGGGCCGACACCGGGGGAGTGGAGACTCCATCCTCAGGTGGTCGAGGAAATCTGGCGTCGTTTCGGCAGGGCGGACGTCGACCTGTTTGCTTCCAGGGAGTCAACGCATTGTCGCCTCTTCTTTTCCCTAAAGAACGACGATCCTCCCCTGGGGTGGGATGCGCTGGCGCACCCGTGGCCTCGGGGCCTCCTCTATGCCTTCCCTCCGTTCACTCTCCTCCAGCCTCTCCTTTACAGGATTCAGGTGGAGGGGGCAAGGCTGATTCTGGTGGCTCCTCTCTGGCCCCACATGCTGTGGTTCTCTGCAATCCCTCCTCTCCTGGACGGCACGCCATGGATTCTCCCGCTTCGGCGAGACCTGCTGTCCCAGGCGAGCGGAGCCCTGTTCCACCCCTTCCCAGCGGGGCTCAGACTGGTGGCCTGGCCCCTGAGAGGGACGGGCTCCTGGCTTTAGGCTTGCCAGAGTCTGTGGTAAAGACTGTGCAAGCGGCCCGGGCACCTTCCACTAGGGCTGCCTACTCATACCGATGGGGAGTATTTACCACTTGGTGTGGGGTGCACCAGATGGATCCCTATTCGGCCAACGCCCAGGGCATCCTGTCGTTTTTACAGTCTCAATTGGAGGCTGGGAAGTCTGCTGAAGGCAGTTCGTGTCGGTGAGCATGCTTTGTCTCTCGATGACTGCTCCCTGATTTCCCGATTCCTTAAGGTTGCCCAGAGGCTTGCGGTTCGTAGGACTGGACCCTCTGTCCCTCCTTGGGACTTGGATATCGTCCTTGGTGCACTTCAGCATTCCCCCTTTGAGCCCCTTGGGGTTGCTGATTTGCAATGGCTCTCGCTTAAGACCGCGTTTCTGCTGGCTGTGACTTCTGCCAGGAGGGTGAGCAAGCTCCATGCACATGTCTGTTCACAGTGACTGCTGCAGGTTCCTGCCGGATGGCTCGGGGGTTGTCCTCCACCCCAATCCAGCTTTTCTGCCTAAAGTTCTGTCTGAGTTTCATCTGTCCCAGACAGTCAAGCTGCGGTCACTGTCCTCTTCTGAGGTGGGACGGTCGAATGAGCTCCTGCCCATGCTATGCTCTGTCAGGGCCCTGACAGAGTACATACGGCGCACGCAGGCCATCAGGAAGACCGATCAGCTTTTTGTTTGCTTGAACTCGAGCTGTCTTGGCGGGCCATTATCGAAGTCTCGTCTGTCCCACTGGATTGTGGACACTATTCAGAAGGCTTATGTGCTCTCCGGTGTGCCTGTCCCGTCCGGGGTTCGGGTGCACTCGACACGTGGCGTGGCCACCTCATGGGCCTTGTGGCGAGGGGCCTCTCCTGCTACCATCTGTGCAGCAGCCACATGGTCATCTCGGTCCACGTTTTCACGGTTTTACCGTCTGAATGTTGCTGCCAGCCCCTCCTTTGGTGAGCGGGTGCTGGGTGTGACTCAACGGTAGCCGGCTACCTTTCTGTTTCTTTTGGTCAGATCCTTTGTTGTCTCCTTCGGTCGGCTTGGCGCCTTGCGGGCTGATCGGAGCGGCCGCTCCGTTCTTGTCTTTGTTTGGTTTCTTTTGGTCAGTCTTGCGACTTGCAGACTGTCCTGAGCAGCCCGTCTGTCTCTCAGGCTTGGCCTTTGCGTCTTGCGGGGCCTTGCCCTGACTGGTATGTAGACGGTGTGGAAGAATAAGAGATGTCACTTTGGTGTACTGGGCTGTGAGCCGCACCGTCTCCTCACGGGGTGTCTTAAAGAGTTCCCTGTACATATGGAATATGTAACGGAGTGGAGAGATAGTCTTGATACGATAGAGAACGTTTGGTTACTTTGTAACCTTGGTTCTCTGAGTGAGAGACTATCTCTCCAGCTCTTCAGGCCGCTCGGAGACATGTTTCGATCAAACTATCACTGATTACACGCCAGCACAGGTGCTTTATAGGTAAACCTAAGGACGTGGCCGGGCAAGCCGGTGTGTCTTAAAGAAATAGCCACGTACCTTGACAGCAGGGGGATCAATCCCCGTACATATGGAATATGTAACGGAGTGGAGAGATAGTCTCTCACTCAGAGAACCAAGGTTACAAAGTAACCAAACGTTCTCTGAGGAGGTGATTATTTGAATGCATTCTGTTTGTTTGTTTGATGGTTTGATCTAGATCTTTTCGTTTGGTTAAATGATTTTTGTTTATTTAAAAGGCCTGATTTATGAAATGAAAAGCTAAGACTAAGAGCTAATGAATATAATGTGCTATTTAATACTTATAATCAATACGTATATATATATATATATATATATATATATATATATATATATATATATATATATATATATATATATATATATATAGATAATAATTTAATATAATAATATAAATATATTATGTATTTAAAATTTGTGATTATAAATAGATTAAAAATAGCTTAAAATGAATTTGATTTACATTATGTACAGTATACAGTATATTATTATGAAGTTAAAATTGTTTTTATGTTATATTTTCAGATTTTGGTCCTCTTTTGTATTGTTCACATACTATCACTTGGGGGAATAAAACCATTGTAAACCTTGCCCACTTGCGTGCCTTGCCATCTTTATGTTTTAAACCCATACCTGAGCCAGGGGTTTGACACAATGGCAGGTAAAAACTCCCCTAGTGGGAGAAAAACCTTAAAGGTATTGTGACATCATTTTTAACATGCTTTTAACACTATTAAAAGTCTTGGCCAACATCCCTCAAATGTGTCTAAAAGAGTGTAACAAGAAAAACTTCACTCTAGTTCTCTTTTCCTGGCTTTTTATTACAGTGTTTTTTTGCGCCGTGAAAAATGCTTCCTTTCCCCCCTTTCCTGTCAATCATTGCTCCGCTCCTCCTCCCAACCTCCTCCTCCTCCAGCCATACGCTCACAGCGGCGTCGGAGAGCGACAGGCGAAGCATGCACGGAAAAGCAGGAGGGCGAACCACAGCAAACAATCATAAAAATAAAGGCATGTAAATAAAGTGTCCCCTTATCTTAAGTCCAGTCAGTGGCCGCGGGTCTTCTTAGCAGTTTTCCTCCGCTGATGAGAACAGAAGAGGCTGTAAACAGCTCCGTGTTAAGCCTGATTTATGGTTCCGCGTTAAATCGACGCAGAGCATACGCCGTAGGGTTCAGCGTACGGTGCGCGTCGCCGCGTAACCCTTCGCCGTAGGTTCTGCGTCGGTGTAACGCGGAACCATAAATCAGCCTTTATGGTGCACTGGAGAGGAGAGGAGACAGGGAGCTGGGTGGAGGGGGCGGTGATTTAGCGGGCCGTTACGTAACGGCCCGCCAGCAAACCAGGTGCGCCGTTTTTGCACAGTTATGCGGAAAATCCCAGAAAGCACACAATACACTGAATGTTAAAAGTTCGTTGTTTTTTGGGTGTAATTGATGTCAAGACACCCAACAAAACACAAAAAATCAAGAAAAATGTGTTTTTCATGTCACAATCCCTTTAAGCCAAACAGTGGCAAGGAAAAACCCAGACTGGGGGTCAGGGACGGCAACAGCACAGCAGGCAGGTGGAAGCAGCAACGGGATGACCAGGGGTGGGCGCTTGCCGCGCTGACAGCCCACAGTCTGCCTTGACTTTCTTAACCCCTAACATCTACATGCTTCCGTTAGCTCAGATAATAATGAACAAGGTAAGTTACCAAATCTATGCCGAACTTTACATTACAACTTCACCAGGTGACAACGAACCCATACAAGCGTAGAGTAGATGGATAGAACAAATCGATGAGTGGATGTTCTGTACTGTTCTTCAGCTGAAGAAGTAGCTGTTTTTGGACCAAAAGAAGAGCATATTATAAGTCAGCACACAGCACCAGCTGTTACAACTACAAACCACTGACAAGGCCCAAAATCTGGGTGTAGTCATGGACTCGGACCTGAACCTTCAGACACATTAAAACTAGGGATGCCCCGATATCATTTTTTTCACACCGAGTACGAGTACGAGTATTTTAAATTGTGTACTCGCCGATACCGAGTACCGATCCGATACTTCTACCACAAAAATAACTAGGCTAAAAATGCAATGAAAAATGCAATGAATTGGAAGACAGGTTTGATTTGCAACAGAAATTCAATTTTAAACAAAACTCAGCCAGCGGGGCTTTCCTCCGCGCTTTAGTCTCATCGCAGGAACATCAACTGAGCAGGTGCGGTGCTTCACCTGAAGCCGTCCGTGTGAAACAACATAAACAATCAAATTTAAAAAACAGGCTAAATGAAATGTTACACACTCTTGTACAGTAGGTGGCGGTATGCACCTTAAAGTTGGTTGCGAAACAAAGAAGAAGAAGAAGAACATAAACAATCCCATTGTTACAGAGCGGTTATATAGAGTGATACCCATGAGTGAGACTGGCAGTGCCGTTTCAGGCAAGATAGCGAAAATTAATGTAAGCGGGACGTCAGCAGGGTGGACATATTTCAAAATAAGGGACGACGACAGAAGTAAGGCTAACGTGGCTAACCAGAATGTAACGATGGGATTGTTTATGTTGTACTGTGAGTTACGTGGAGTGTTTAATAAAGTTTCCTGTGATTAAGGGTAATACTCAACCGTCCAGTTTGTATAATTAAGTAAGATAGAACAAACTGAAACATGGAACAGCTGGCTGAGCAGCGGCGGCTCGGCAGCTGCTCGGCCACCAGGCTGCAGACTGACCCGTGGAGCTGCGGGGCGGCTCAACATCTCCCCCTAGTGGCGCTAACCAGTAACTACAACAACAATGAAGTATCGGTGCGAGAATTTTTGCGAGTACGAGTATATGAGGGCAGTATCGGCCCCGATACCGATACTGGCATCCCTAATTAAAACAGTTACAAAGTCTGCCTTCTATCACCTGAAGAATATCTCCAGGATCAAAGGACTAATGTCTCAGCGAGATCTTCAAAAACTCATCCATGCGTTCATCTTCAGTGGAATTGATTACTGCAACAGTGTCTTCACAGGTCTGCCTAAAAAGTCAATCAAACAGCTGATCCAGAACGCTGCTGCCCGAGTTCCCACCAGAACTAAAAAAGTGGACCACATCCCTCCAGTTCTGAGGTCTTTACACTGGCTCCCTGGAAAATAGACCTTAAAATACTTATGTTATTTTATAAATCACTGAATGGTTTAGGACCAAAATACATCAGAGACTGTTGTTGCCATAGCAACCATCCAGCCCTCTCAGGTCTCCTGGTTCAGGTCTGCTCCGTGTCCCCAGAATCAGAACCAAACTTGGAGAAGCAGCATTCAGCTTCTATGCTCCTCAGATCTGGAACAAACTTCCAGAAACCTGCAGGAACACTCCTTTAAATCAAGGTTAAAATGAATTTGTTCACAGCTCCCTTTGACTGAATTATTTAAACCATTCAGAATTTTAAATTTTAATCTAAGTACTACACTCTAACTGTAACTTAAGTCTAACTTTTCTATATTTTACCACTGCACTGTAACTCATATTTTTTTTTCTCTTTACTTTTCATGTTTTAATAATGCACAGCACCTTGAGCTGCCTTGTTGCTGAACTGAACATGTTGCCAATAACAAAAACATGTCTTATGGCTGGAATAAGACTTTAGATTGTCCTAGATTCTGAGATGCTCTGGTTTATGGAATAAACACCATGGTAAATTATTTCATTTATTAGTGAAGAGGGTGGTTTGTTTCCGCCGGAAAAAATAGGAGAAAGCAATAATTTAAGTACATAAATAACCTCAAAAGGTTTCACTTGCCCAGAGTCAAAGGTCATCAGGCATGCACTATGCACAATTCATTTTCTAACGAACCATAAAACCAGTCTTTTTTCCCTCTGAGGCTCCAACAGCACATTAGATCTGCTCATGGCCAGTTCAAAGAGGAGAGGGCTCAAGCTCAAAGGCTGTGCTCCCCAAGGAGGGAAGCCTTGAGAATCCATTCCTGGATTCACCTGAAAAGATTTACTACAGCCGCCTGAAATCCTTCTGTGCATCAGCAAGGCTGAAGGGGAACAGTGCATTAACTTGTAAGAAATGGGAGGAAGGTTAAAGGAGACTTTCAATCAAGAGGTTCAGGGAGGACGACAGAAGTGGCAGGAGAGCTTCATGAATAAAGAATAGCTCATACTTCTCATCATTTCTGTCATCTTATCTACTCAGATGGATCGATTTTTTTCTCTGAATAAATTATTAAATATACGGTGACAACAGGTTTTGAGCATTTGCTTACGATTTTAAAAGTAAAAAAATCCACTGTAGCAGGGAAAACGTTTGACAATTAACCAACACATCAACAAATCCACAACCTTAACCCTTGTGCTGTCTCCGGGTCAAGGAAGGAGGAAGGGAAGAAGGAAGGAAGGAAGGAAGGAAGGAAGGAAGGAAGGAAGGAAGGAAGGAAGGAAGGAAGGAAGGAAGGAAGGAAGGAAGGAAGGAAGGAAGGAAGGAAGGAAGGAAGGAAGGAAGGAAATAAGGGAGGGAAGAAAGAAGGAAGGAAGGAAGGAAGGAAGGAAGGAAGGAAGGAAGGAAGGAAGGAAGGAAGGAAGGAAGGAAGGAAGGAAGGAAGGAAGGAAGGAAGGAAGGAAGGAAGGAAGGGAGAAAAGAAGGAAAGAAGGGACGAAAGAAGGAAGGAAGGGAGAAAAGAAGGAAAGTAGGGAGAAAAGAAGGAAGGAAAGGAGAAAAGAAGGAAGGAAGGAAGGAAAGAAGTGAGGGAGGAAGGAAGGAAGGAAGGAAGGAAGGAAGGAAGGAAGGAAGGAAGGAAGGAATGGAGAAAAGAAGGAAGGAAGGAAAGAAGGGAGGAAAGAAGGAAGGGAGGAAAGAAGGAAGGAAGGAATGGAGAAAAGAAGGAAGGAAGGAAAGAAGGGAGGAAAGAAGGAAGGAAGGAAGGAAGGAAGGAAGGAAGGAAGGAAGGAATGGAGAAAAGAAGGAAGGAAGGAAAGAAGGGAGGAAAGAAGGAAGGGAGGAAAGAAGGAAGGAAGGAATGGAGAAAAGAAGGAAGGAAGGAAAGAAGGGAGGAAAGAAGGAAGGAAGGAAGGAAGGAAGGAAGGAAGGAAGGAAGGAAGGAAGGAAGGAAGGAATGGAGAAAAGAAGGAAGGAAGGAAAGAAGGGAGGAAGGAAGGAAGGAAGGAAGGAAGGAAGGAAGGAAGGAAGGAAGGAAGGGAGAAAAGAAGGAAGGAAGAGAGGAAAGAAGAAAAGAAGGAAAAAGGGAGGAAAGAAGGAAGGAAGGAAAGAAGGGAGGGAAGAAGGAAGGAAGGAAGGAATGAAGGAAGGAAGGAAGGAAGGAAGGAAGGAAGGAAGGAAGGAAGGAAGGAAGGGAGGGAGGGAGGGAGGAAAGAAGGGAGGAAAGAAGAAAAGGAGTAAAGAATGAAGGGAGAAAAGAGGAAGGGAGAAGGAAGGAGAGAGCAGGAGGAAGTAAAGAAGGAACAGGAGAATGAGGTCATTTTGACCCAAAGACAGTACAAGGTTAAGCAAAGCTGATTTGCTGCTTATTATTACTAACTATAGATGGGACGTGAACTTGTGCATTAGAAACTCGCTCTTTGAGGTTGAAATCTGTTTTCTGGCTAACAAAAGCAAATTTCAAGGAAAATGTTCAAAGAACTGTTATGTCATTTGTCTCTGTGTGGCCTTGTGATGAACTGTTAACACAGCTTCAATTAAACAAAAAAGACAGCTTTCATGTCTAACTCTCAACAAAAGCAGCTATAGAGCTAAGCCTTTGAATTATAGGCCTATTAGCCATCATTGTAGTTTGTAAAATATGAACACAAGTGTTGGCCTTATGCTTACAATGTGTCCCCCTGAATGTTACAAATGTGGCTTTATGAAAACGACATGCATGTTTGCATGTTTTGTTTGTTTTTATTTTAATTTTTATCCCTGTTTTTTTCCCATTTTTATCACCCAGTTTGATTTTTTTTTACTTTCTCGAGCCTCCAAAGACTGCTTACTAAGCAGCCTGATATACACACAAGATACATACATGTAAGAGCGTAAAATATGTTATGTGTATAGTTCTGCATGGTTACTGTTTTATGTGAAAGATGTTTTAGCTGTGGTGACAAACTCTGGGACTTTGTTATTCTCCTGATGGACATGATTTAAGCAAACTATATAAACTATTAGTATATGAATGTGTGGGGTTTTTCACCCACATCCACACATTAACAGAATTGTTGGCACAAACTTCTAATAAAGAAAAAGACATATTGATTTTAAAATATTTTAAAAATTAAGTAATAATAACTAATAATTAATTGAAATTTCCCTAATGAAAGTCAGACACTACAATTAATGTGCAAGGTAGCCAAATCAATAAATGCTTCATGGACTACTAGTTGGATTTTTAATATGAATGTAGTCATGAAAAAAAAGAAGAAAATATCCTCTCAATTCTCTTTTAAGTTTAACACATCTGGGCAGACTAAACAACATCTGGTCCATTGCAGCTCTTACAGTTAAGTTAAAATCATTCCAGATGAACAACACATGGCATACTATACTGCAGCAAAATTTACGTTCCAAGAAGTGCAGAAGCAACGTGAAAACTAATAAAAGTGCCAAAAACTAACAAGCCATGTAAAACTGCTTTTAGCACCAGCAGCTTGAAGCCATTGTTTCTTTATGACTTCATCAGGCTTTCTGAATCCCTGGAATCCTGGGTCATTTTTACAGCATTGCTTGAGTTTGTTTCCGCAGCACTTCTTTTCAATTCTTCTCTTTTTTTTAATCTAAATATACGGATGTCATTTTCTGTTTGCCGGACCAAATTTTGGAAAAACTCCAGCCAGATCGCCACACACTGAACTCAGGAACAGCGTTCCTCAACCCAGGTCCCTAAGGACCGTTGCTCTGCATGTTTTACATATATTTTCCTGCTCTAACACACGTGATTTAAATCAATCTGTCAGTACAGTTTAGTGCAGACCGTAAAGACGAGCTGAAACGGATCCATTCATCTGAATTAGGTGTGTCGGAGCAGGGAAACATCTACAGTCTTCAATGGAGCTCAGGGTCTTGGATTGGGGAATACTGCTCTAGAATGTTCTGGTGTACAGATGAATTCAATATCTGTAAAGCACCCCAGTCCCGTGGTTAGTAAATAAAAATAAAAGAGCAAACATCAACCAATTATCAACCCCTCCACCAACGTGCTGGAGTCGGTAGGAGTTATTGATGGTGAAACTCTAGGTTTGGTATCCACCAAATGTAGCACATTCCTCTTTTGTAAATTTTTTCCTCTCTCTAAATGATATTTTTCTAAAAGTCTTGAGGTTTCAAATCCTAACCTCACTTTCTTTTAGAGAAAGGGTATTTCCTCCTGGCAACCTTTTCAAATAAGCAAAGCTTCTTTTTTTCCCCATTTTTTCTGAGCATTGCAAAATCTGACTTGGAATAAATTTGCAGAGAAGACTGGTAACTGTCTTGAAGCTTTTCCAAGACTGAATTACCTTTCTTGTTTGAAACTAGACTTATCTTTCCTAATTGATGGGCAGCAAAAATTGGTTCTCTAATGGCGCTTTTCCACTAGTACCTACTCAGCCCGACTCGCCTCGGTTTTGTGCTTTTCCACCAGGGGTCTAATGTGCAGAGTAGATACTTTTCTGTAACTATTCTGCCGAGGTTCTAAGCTGCTGAGTCGGCTGTATCTGACATCATCACACTACAGGCCACCGATTGGTCGGGGGGTTGGAGTCAGACGTCTGAGTCAGGAGGAGGAAATCAGAGAAAGAGACTCTGACGGATTCTGGTTCATTTTATTCCACCAGCAAAAGTCTGTTTGGTGATCCAATTCTGAGGTGCAGATCCAGATAAACCAGATAAACCTGGTGCTGAGGAGAGAATTAAAAAGGGATATAGACGGAGATAAGGAACGACCAGATCTACCAGGAGCTCTGTCTCTTCATAGCTGCTCACGGCTCCAGCTGACTTTTCAGCAGCGCCGACACAAACAAAATCTTTTTAAAAAGCGTCGCCGCTTGAATCTTCTTTCACTCTCATTTTTTAACTTGATATCAAACACAATCCACAGACCCAGCAGCTCATCTCCTCCAGGTTCTACATCTTTAGTGTTGTTGTCTTCTTCGTTTAGATCAACAATCAAATACGTCACAGCAGCTTCTCCAACCTCCTACTTCTGATCTGGGTATTGAAAATAAACGAGGAGTCGGGCTGAGTAGATACTAGTGTAGAAGCGCCATAAGTTCATCACATTTGTTTCTCTACCTTGGAAGAAAAAGTGTATTTTTGCATGCCTGTGTGGAATGAAGGAATACTTTTGTAAAATAAATAAATAGGCCTAGTAAACTGTGAGGGTTATTGGTGTTTTCCTGAAATCTATATTGAACTTGTGGATCCCTCCCTAGAGCCACGCAGGAACATATAAAGCCTGAATTATGGTTCTGCGTCAAATCAACGCCGTGCCTACGCCGTCACCGTGACGCCGTCGTGAACCTTCGGACTTCTCCGTCACTCCATTTCTCCGTGGTGCAGTTCCCCCCGCGACCGCTAATTCGCGATCTTTTCCTGAATGGTTTATCCGACTTTTTCCAGTCACAGTGAATCAAAGAGATAAGGACAACTATTGTGCATAAAACAAAACCAAAAAAATCACACATACACGAAGAAAAGAGCGCTGAAAGTTCACCACTGCTTCAAACCGGAAACTGGAAATGGGTTGCTACCAAGCGAACCAATCACAGCCCTCTCGGTCTGCGATTGGTCTGCGTCGCCTGGACGCGTAGTTACAATTTTTGGGAGGTGACGTCAGTGACTACGTTTACATGCAGTCAAAATTTGGGTTATTGCTAATATTCCGGTTACTGAAACATTCAGAATATTCCGTTTACATGGTGATTAATCATTTGGGATATCTGGATCAAACCAGTGACGCACGGAGAACGTGATGACGCAATTCCCGTCATTTCTGCTTCTTCTTCCTGTATCCAAATTCAAAACAAATGCTGCTTCGCACAACTTTTCTCTCACCTTCTTTTAAATCTTCTATCCTGGTACTTTCTACCGTCTACAAATTCAGAAATGTTCATATCCTTCATTACATTTATGAAGTGATTAGTCTCCTCCTGGTCTTGGTTTCTCCGTGTTTAGAAGAACTTCCTGGACTCAAAAGACCAGGATTCCTTGTGAAAAGAGCATGTGCAGAAAACAAATTCCTGTTCCGTTTGATGGGGATATTCCGTTAGGCGTTTACATGACCAAATATTCGGGTTTTAAAAGAAGTAACCCAGGGGTCAAATTAGGGTTTTTAAAAACCAGAATATGAGCAAATTCGGGTTATTCAAAGGGGGTATTGGTGTTTACATGGCCGTGCAAATTTGGGTTATTGCCAATATTCGGGTTTTAAAAGGGTTATTGATGCAAAGAAACGCAGTCAGTGACGGCGCGTACCCTACGGCGTAGGCACAGCGTCGTTTAGACGCAGAACCATAATTCAACCTTAAGTCAGTCAGCCGGGGGACCGGATATTGCAGGATATCTCCTTGTTGTGGTTTGGAGAGTTGGCGAGTGCTCCTATTTCTAGTCTAACTAACCTGCTCCACTCTGAATGCAGGTCACCTCTCGAGTGCTGACACATTCCTCCTTCAGCATGGACACATGCCAAAGGGGCCCAGCGTGGCTATGGGAACACCTTCTTATTGAATGCATAATCTCTAAACTCTATAGGGTGCTGAAAGAATAATGCATTACCACGAAAAAACATTTTGTTATGCAGAGCCAGCTCTCTGTGGTGGGTAGTTTTGGAGTGCAGTGAACCTTGAAAGGGGATTCACTTATTGTCAGCTGGATGATAATGTAAGGTGAAAAAATAAACACTAAAAAGACTGCGCTACACTGCACTGGGGTTAGTGCAGGACGTGCAATGTGTCTGACCTCCAAAAAGGTAAGCTAGTGTAAAAGTCTTGGTGTTCGACATGAGATTTAGAGAGATTTGTCAAATATTCAAAGAAAAAGACAAAATATATACTTTTTTCTGTTTTTCATAAACTGATCACATTCAAGAGTCTAATTACCTTTAATTTTTTGTTCATTTAACAGTTAATACAGTCAAATGCTGCATGGAATCTAGAACAATAGAACAAAATTACCAGCGACTTAGTTTCTACATGCAGTGTGCACTCCAGATGGTGGTTATTTGATTTTTCTATGTTAAGTAATAGAACGTGTCCATCCAGCTTACAAAGTATGCCTTACTGTCAGGCTGATGTATGACTGTTTCATTGCCAAAATGTTTTGAGTACAGCACTGAAGCATTTTTAGTGAAAGTTGACTTTTTTTGCCTGACATTGAAACAAAACAGCTGCTTTATGTTTAAAAAAAAAAGAGAGAATGGTATTACTGTCAAAACAAACAGCAAACATTTAACAAACATTAACAAAACTTTTAGATACGCAAACAAAAAACGTTCAGGTTTTCAAACAGAAACTTTGGATTTATATTTCAATTAAATGTTTTTTTAACTTTCAAATTAAAAAAATTATAATTACAGTTTGTATAGTTTTGCTCTCAATATGATTTTTGATTGAAAGTTCATTTTTCTTTGCTTGCCTAATAAGGAAACAAAAATCCCTCCATACATTCACAGTAGTGCATTTTCATTACACAACATAACACATTTGTTACTTTACACCTGATATACGTACTAGTAGTTGTGTATTATCAGCCCTTGAAATCAGAATCATTCTCACTAATACACATCTCATTTAAGCTGGTAAATACTAGCAAAACTGACAACCTTTACAAATGATGACAGGTTTTCTTAGACTTGCACTTGTAGGGTACTATGTATCCTTCCCTGATTTGTCCAGCCTATGTCACATGAGTATCACTGAAAAATAGTTCCCAGGTCCACCATAATGACACAACAACAACATCTAGATGGAGGAACAAGTTACTGTTAAGGGGCTTTCACATAGGGCGCAAAGCGGCGACCGCCGCCGGCTTTCCCATTCATTGTGTATGTGCTACTGCGGCGCAAGAGGGCGCCTGCCGCGGCGATGTGCCGCGCCTGCCTGCGCCCGAATTGAACATTTTTAATTTCACGTACTGCGCTGTGACGACATCTCGGCGCGTCCAATAGGAAAGAAGGTGGTGGAGGGTGAAAATAAACTTTCAGGTTGTAGATCAGAGACGATCAACATGGAGGAAGCTTAAAGCTGCTTTCACATAGAGCGCGGTTTGCGACGCGCCCACCGCCGGGTAGGGCGCACAGTCGGCACAGACTCGGCGCAGAGTCGGCGCAGAGCCAGGCGCGCATTGCGCACATATTTGTTGCAAGGTGCTAGGCGACCGTAAAAAAGTTTTTCCGGTCTGGCGCCCTTTTCCCACTCATTTGGACGTACAGTAGCTACAGCTCGGTTTGCAAAATGTATCTGTCCCTGCTTCAAATAAAAGCCCTGGCTTTAGTTCTTCTGAGGAAGAAGAGGAGACGAGCAGCAGCAGCAAGGAGGGTCCATGAAATCCTCATGAAGACAGGACTCAAGACAGGCTCGTTCGGGAGCTACAGCTCCATGATGAGCTTTTACTTCTTGGTAGCGCCCAGATGTTGTCACAACGCGGCAAGGTGAAATTAAAAGGTGTTCAATTCGGGCTGGCAGGCGCGGCGCAATGCCGCGGCAGGCGCCCTCTCGCGCGCCGCTGAGCTCGGCGGCAGAGCGTCCGCTCTCACGCCGCGGTAGCACATACACAATGAATGGGAAAGCCGGCGGCGGTGTGCGCTTTGCGCCCTCTATGTGAAAGGGGCTTTAGGGAAATCAGCTGATATGGCACTAAGTATGCACTTAATAATATAGAATAAAAATAAAATAAGATTGTTTTTCTTCTCGACATTACACTTTTTAAATTGATTGTTTTTCATAAATTGAGCAAGCATGTCCAGCACAGATGGATGTGTGATATGCATTTACCATGGTGTATTATAGACAGAGACCTTCATTTGAAAATAAAAAACACAAACACAAATGACAGAGTTACTGAAAGAGTATTGTGTCTGTGGAGAAAAGGAGGGGGGGGGGATGTTGAAATACTTGTAAAAGTATATCAGGGCCAGCACACTTCAGTGCAGAAACACAAACCTATAGCCCTGTAGTTCCAGCGAAGCAAACACCATCCCCCATCCATCCTCCCATCAGCCTGACAAGCCCATCCTGCACTCACAGACACAACCAGCTGATGGCCAGACTGGATAACATCCAGCCCTCAAGCACAAACGGCTGCTTCCAGACCGGCCAGCTCCGCTGGAAAGTAGGCCACAGTCACTGTCCTTTGTAAGCATATATGCACGTATAAAAATAGATACTAATACATTTAAAAAAAAAAAAAAAGACACACAACAACAAACCATAAGTATAAATGCACTCTAAGATATAAAATAATCCTAAATATTGCATACATCCACACCTAATATTTTGGAATAATAATATCACACCAAAATTTACTGATCAGTAAAAAATGTTCAACGCATTTAATGTAATGTTTAATAGTTTTTGGGAGGTTTTACTGTCATATACCAATAAATAACTGTTAGTCAAAACAAGAGCAGAAACATAGGATCCTGAACAACTGGAATGGTGGACATTTCTCCTTATATGACAATTAATGTACAAAATAGTCAACTTATAAGATATTCAAAAAAAAATTGATTAGAAGTGATATATGTACATATATTTTTTATAATGTTTTCTTTTTCACTGGACTGGATAGTAAAACAGGATGTTATGGAGAGAAAATCGACTCAATACACTGCTCGAAGTTATGGACAAAACTATCATTACAAATTCAAAAAGCCTCCTACGCATACATATCGTTTAATACTTGCACACAAATCACCTTATACATGCGCACCCAGCTATAGATACGCACAAATGGTTTTGAGACTCTTATCAGTCTCCAAGAAAGCTCACAGATTCGTCCGTACATGGTGCATTTAAGGACTGGTGGAAAGCTGGGTCATCTGAATTCCCTCGATACTTAGTAACCTATACTCAGCACCCCATGGTTATAACACCTTTCCTTTGTAATAGTGTATAATTCCTTCCTATGGTCAGATATGCATCTATGAGCCTTACAAATGTAATTAGATGTTTTAAAGCAACGACCGCTAGGTGCTGGACTTGTTCTTTGGTTGGGAAAAACTGACAGTCAAATCGGGATGCAAGAAGATAGCAATGGTAGGGCATCACGGCGCTCTAAGGTGGTCTGAAGTAGGTATACCTTCTTAGGGTAGGTAATTAAATAACGCTTGACTCAGATGAAAACCCAGATGACCCAGCTTTCAACCAGTCCTTAAACTGAACCATGTTCAGACGAATCTATGAGGCTTCTTGGAGGCTGAAAAGAGTCTCAAAATCATTTGTGTGTATGTATAACTTTGTGCGTGTGTATCAGGCAATTCGTACATGCGTATTTAACAATTTGCGCGTGTAAGAGGCTTTTTGAATTCGTAATTATTGTTTTGTCTGTAACCTCGAGCAAATTACGCACGCACAAATCAGATAATACGCACACACAAATGTTTGGAGTCGATTTTCTCTCCATAGGATGTAGAAACTAAATATATTTCCAAACCAGGGTATTTGAATTGCAGAACAGCACATTTTACCTCATCTAATCATCCAACAGATTAGAAAACTAATCCATGCCTTCATATATTCCATAAACAACCATTGTAAGGTAGACAAAAGGAAGGGATCTAAGCATGCTAGGCCAAGGAACAAAACTGCTGACTGGGTAACAAACCCTCGGGCATTTATGCCATTTCTGCTGCAGTGAAATGATCATGATATGATATGGATATTGCACAGGAAAGAGTTCAAGCCCGAGGCGTATAAACTTCACTATTCCCTCTAGCTTTTCTATGTTCATGTCTTACTCCCATCTCTTGCTGATGAAACATCTTGCCCATGTGACAGGTCTGTCCCAGGAATATCTGGCAATCATATTTGGTAATGTACTGTGCATCTTCGCTCTCTTCCTCAAACTGCTTCACTAAATGCATCTATGACTGGGTTTGGTCAGTAACACCAAGTGACAGGTGATTAGTCACCATACTGATGGTGCAGGCTGCTGCTTCACTGTCATGTCACGCTCATGCATGCGTGGCCAGCATACCCAGCTCTGCTCCTTATTACACGCTTGGCTGGGATTTAGCTTGTCAAAGTGGGGGCTAGGATCTTGCCGGAGGAGAATTACCATCTGTAAAACTCATGTCTACAGAGAGATTTCTATCAGTGACCTCCGGGTCGTCACTTACGGCTTGTAAATTGGGGAGGTTCATTTTTCTAATACTCCCAACACATCTTAGCTGTTATCATGTTAATGCACCACCAATTACAATTCACTGTAGACATGACTGCATTTATCTACCAACACACATGTCATGTAAGTGAAAATCATTCTTTTTAAAGAAATTAATCAATAAAGGGTGGATCCCAATAAGCACAGTTGTCAGTTAAGTAAAATCACTTCCATGGGAGACAATTGCTATGTGAGCAACGCTCACAATTTTAGAGATGTTGACAGTTGGAGCAGTGTCTTATGCCTTCTGCAGACGACACGATTTTTGCATCTTATAAGGTCATTACATCTTACACTGCACAAGTTGCATCTGTTTAATCTTGGGTAATATGTCAAGAACGGTGTGACTGTTCGACAAAGCCCCCCTTGTTTCGTAGACTGTGACCTGATGTGGCGGGATGTACTGTATGTTGTCTCATCAGCATGTGCAGTCGTAACTAAACAAAATGGGAAAATGAACCAAGTTCATTAATTCCAAACAAGACATTCCAGGCACTTTTCATATTTTTTTTCTGTTATCATCAGATATTCATTCTTATTCAGTTAGAGGTGGGAAGAACTTTCATTTACCTCTTTGTCTTTTACCTCCAGTCACCAATCCTTTATCAAATGTCATGGCCCTCAACTCTGGAACTCTTTAGATAGGTCTCTTAAGTTTGCATCATCCTTAAAAATGTTTAGGACCAGCTTGGTGAGGAATCTCTTATCTGGGCTAAATTAATAGGCTATTCTAATTGAAATGAAATGGCCATTTTATGGATATTTTTTGTTTATGTGTTTATTGTGTTTTTCTTTGTTTCTTTTACCTTTTCTTTTTTCCTTTCTTTTCTTTTTCTATTGATTGATTTGTTTGTGTGATTTTTTTATTGAGGGGGAGGATTTTTTATAAGCCCTTGGGCTTCTTTTCCTCTCCTGCACAATTATTTGTCCTTGTATTGTGAATATAATTACTGTTTTATCATTGTGCATATGAATAAATAAAAAAAACACTCCGTAGTCACTTTTATATGCACCAAAAATGCTAAAAAATAACTGTCAAAGGAGAATGCATTCCTGGTCTTGATTCAGGAGAAGAGACCAGTTTTGTAAAAACAGATGTATCTCAGACTGCAGATAAACACATTACGTGCGATAATGTGCAATGCCATCATAGTGTTGATTTCTGTTTCTTCTGCTCCACCAATTCCAATTCTCTCTCAGTCTCATAAAGCTTAGTTTATTTTACATTTTGCTTTGTTTTTTAAGAAATTCTGCTAGGTCACATTAAGACGTAATTTCAAGTTCCATCCGAACAACCCCAGTGTGATGGCGGTCTTGGCATCACTCACGTTGTACAACGTGAGACAGCTGATCTGGACCTGCAATGATGGATAGTTCCACGATTCTCTCATTTTACATTTTTATACTTTTTATGCTCAGTCTATTTAGCCCCATTCCCACTGAGCGGTTCGGTACGATCCGGTACAGTCCAGTACGATTCAGAATGATCCACTCAATACAGTTGAACGTTTCCACTGCAAGTCCATGCGGGTGTAGACCAAACGCCTGGCGTGGCGTCATAGTAGGGCAACAACAACAACAGCAAAGCTGTCATTGAGTCACTACCAGGGGTGTAACGATACACTAATCTCACGATACGGTACGATACGATATTATAGCAGTATTTTCTTAACAACCTTGAATGAGGAACATATGACTGGAAAACATTGTCTTTTATTTGAAAGACACAAAATATAAAACAATGCTGTGCATTTGCCCTATTGTTACAGTTTGTAATGCTTTATAACTGTTTAAGTTTTAAAGAGAAAGCCAGGCCAACCATTTTCCACAAACTGAACTAAAAGTAAATGTCAGGTTTGCATTATGATCTTCAGTTTCATACAATAAAAATATTTTGCCACAAACTGAATAGTTTCTCTCATGTATGACTTGACTTTTTTCTTTTCCAGAAATGTAACAACTAAAATTAAATAATTAAATAAAAGTAAATGAATAAACTATGAAAAGTCCTAAACTCCAAATGCAACATGACTGTTATTGATCTTCTGCAGAGCTCAGAGCTTCACCTGCTCCAGCCTGAGGCCGTAAGGTGAACCCTGTTATCGTTTCATCCTCACACCTTTGGGGACGACAGAATCTTTACATCATAAAAAACATTGATTCATGCTCACCTTAGGAGTAAAAGTTTGGAGCTCAAAACCCCCCAAGAGTCCCGGGATCGGGACCTGCAAAACGGTACTAGTTTCTTCTGAGCGTAGTCAGATTTTGGTCCGCGGGTCGAGGTCGTCACGTGATCCCGCTGCACCAATAGGATGCACGTTACTAGTAAACACAATATATTAATATTAATAACCCAATATCATGCTACAGTTTGTCACCTCCACGACACGTGTCGTGACGTTTTTGTATCGCAAAATTTCGTGGCACGATATATTGTTACACCCCTAGTCTCTAACAACAACAACAACAATGGAGGTAATCCAGCAGCTTGTTTTTAGTATGCTTGGCTTTTGGTACTATGACTACATTTACATGCAGTCAAAATTCGGGGTTTATTGCTAATATTCCGGTAACTGAGACATTCGAAATATTTCGTTTACATGGTAATTAATCATTTGGGATATCTGGATCAAACCAGCGACGCACGGAGAACGTCATGACGCAATTCCCGTCATTTCCGCTTCTTCTTCCTGTGTCCAAATTCAAAAGTCAAAAGACCAGGGGCCTATACTACGAAGCGGGATTTGGGGTTAGCGAGGTAACTTCAGGTTTAACCCTGGGTTTTCAGGACTACGACGGTGGTTCACTTCTTACCGGGGTACATCGCCATGGTAACTTATGCTGAACAGCTAACCTGCTCCGGAGCAGGTTATGTTCGAGATACAGATCGCCGGGTATAAAAGCACCGCCCACTGACCAATCAGCTCTCTTGGAAAATGACATGCCCTTTCGAAGAGAATCCAGTGGAGCTCGGTGCGCAGATCGTGAGAGGATCCCTCCGATCTTCTTCTTGTCATTTTTTTTTCTGTTTGCTGCAAGTAATGTCAATGCTATTTCATTGTGCTTTTGTATACTGATATCGTCCTAAAACAGAGTGATAGAAACACTAAAGCCTTGTACCTGTTGTACTTCTAAGATATGAAAGTGAGCCTACTTACCGCTTTGAATTATGTTTTTATATTTATTTTTTATTTGCTCCCATGTGCGTTTCACTCCGCTGGAGTTGCAGCTGAAGGAATGAGGCTACAATTGTCATACACGCCATACGAATACATCTAAGCAACACATGCATTTAACAGAATAGACAACTGTAATTATAGTCAGATCTACTTATGCCCTAATGATGGGGCAGTGATGTTTATATCCCTATGAACTTACGCATTTATACAGTCAGCGATCTTTTGCCAGCTGTCTTTCCTGCATTTTGCAGCTGCAACTGTGTTGCTTTTTGCCTGTATTATATGCCTATACTCATCATATTTCCGTAAAATTATTGTTTGCTCTTCGCTACTGAAATAAGCGGCTCTGACAGCGGACTTCTCCATGCTTGCGATTGGTCATGCGCATACCTGCCAACATTGGGCTGTGAAAAATAGGGAGATTTTCTGGGGTAGCGGTTGGAATGCTCCACTCACAACATCCCCGCCCTGATATAAACAAGGCAACTTTTTTTTTTTTTTTTTTAAGATTTTTTGGGCTCTAGTTGCCCTTTATTAAAGATGCAGACTGGAAACGGGTAGAGAGAGAGAACGGGGATGACACGCAGCAAAGGTGCGCAGGCCGGGATTCGAACCTGCGACCGCTGCAGGAGGAGGACTGTAGCCTCAGTATATGAGCCACTGCTTAACCCACTGCGCTACCGAGCGGCCCTAAACAAGGCGACTTTTAATGAGCTTTAAATCCATAGCTACAATGAAATGTGCTAAAAGGTACCTCCCAAAATGATTCTACAGCCTTCTTGGAGCCAAATAAGTTTAGTATTAACAACAATAAAATACAATATTTGTAGAATTTTCCAGGTTCCCTTTGTCACCCAAGGACCTGTTGTAATTGTAGGTGTCAGACTTTGCAGCTTCAATCACTTTCTTGGAGGGTACATACTTGTGGCCAGGGCTGGTATGGTTTATCTTGCAAGAAAGGAGTGCGCAAAGAGTAGAATTATCCATACTCATTGTGTTTTCTGTGAGGATCTTTTTCACCATGCTGAATGACCTCTCTGAGCTTCATTGCTGTGAGGGATGCAGAGCATTGCCTTCATCAGTGATGCCAGATTTGTAAAGCTCTCCTCTTTCCCTAGAAGAACCCAGAACCTTCAACTATCTCTTCCTGTGGGAGATCCTTGCTTGCTATGACTTGATTCTCCACCAACTCTTCCCTCAGCTTTTTTTCAAAGCATTTTCTCAAACAAAACAAATTTTCAAATAACAAAATAACATATTTTAACCATTTTCCAAACAATAAAATAACTGAAGAAATCTGAAAAATGGTTCAAATATGTTATTTTGTAACTTTAAAATTTTAAAATATGTTTTTGTAATGCTTTGCTGATGAGAGAATATGTTTCTCTATTTTTCTTATTTTTGTGAGGGGGGATATATATTGTTTTTCGGCACTACCTTGTTCTCTATAGCTGATATAACATGAATTACTCCTATGTGGGATCAATAAAGTTCTTATTTTTGCCATCTGAGAAAATTAAACATATTATATTTGTTTCCTAACTGTTTCCCAAGTATATTAGTGCGTGTGTGAATGAATAAATGAGACGTAAAACGTACATTTCTTTGTAGAAAGGCGCTTTATGAAAATAAGTCCATTCACTAGTATTAGTTTACAGCGCAGTCTTGAACATCCAATATGGCGGCTACGTTGACGTATTGGCAGCTCCATGGGGCGGAGCTTGGACGTAGGCAGTGCTTTTGGGTTGGGTTGCCAGGTTTGTCAGGAACCCGTTATTATAATACATCCATGCAGGAACCCCGACACGTGAAACACCATTGACTCATTTCACTTTAAAATCGGGAGATAAGCGGGAGAAATTACAAATCGGGAGCAGGGCGGGAGAAATGGTTGAAAATCGGGAGACTCCCGCTTAAATCGGGAGTGTTGGCAGGTATGCATGCGCTGAAAACACCGCCCCTTTTATGTGCACGCGCTCATATCCAGATTGGAGAAACCTGGGTTGATATACCGAGTTGATAACCACCGTCGTGTAGGGATGGGAATCGAGAACCGGTTCTTGTTGAGAACCGGTTCCCAGTGTTTCAATTCCTTGGAATCGTTTGCCTTTTTCCCAAACGATTCCCTTATCGATTCCAGTGGGCGTGAATGACGTCACCAAGCACGTTGCGCCACGTGCGCATTCGCGCCCAGCAGGAAAACACGGAGACAAAGCAGCATAAACGCTCAGAAGTTTGGTTACATTTTACCAAAAAGGATGACAACAGGGCGACAATTCTTGCAATGTGGACATTTCAACAGAGGGGGGAAACTGTTAGGACTCGGCCGGCTGATGCGCTGGGAGCGCGGAGTCAGCCGGCGTGTGGTAAGGCTGATTTATGGTTCCGCGTTACACCAACGCAGAGCTACGGCGTAGGGCACGCGGCAACACGCACCGTACGGCGCGCGTTGCCGCGTACCTTACGCCGTAGGCTCTGCGTCGATTTAACGCGGAACCATAAATCATGCTTTAGAAGAGCTGCGCCAAGCAGATGAGCCGGGCACTCCGAGCCTCCGGCGGACAGCGGAGCTGCGCGCTCCCGACACAGCTGCAGCTGATCAGCTCATCTATGGAGAAGTTAAAGAGCTTCTACCACTAACTTCTCCTTTCATCAAGGCAGGGAAGAGTATCAGGCCAGAATAGATGAATGTCACCAGCAGTGACTAAGTTTGTGGTGTTGAACATGTTACTGGACATTCTTGTGTAATTGCTACAAAATAATTTGTTGTTTTTCGTTAATTTCTACAGAAGAATATTTATTTTATTATTATTATTTTATATTAAATACATATTTTACTGTATATTACAAATCATTTTGTGGGGACCCCCTGGCACCATCGAGGAGCCCAAGGCTGGGGGCATCTTAAGACCTCACTTATATCTTTTTTGTTCAAAGATATAAAGGTTTTATATCTTTGAACAAAAAAGATCGGAGAAACAAATAAATTGAAACAAAGAAACAATTTTAGTATCAACTTTGTTTTATTAAAACAAAGTTGATACTAAAATTGTTTCTTTTTAGTATTTTAGCATCAACTTTGTTTTATTAAAACAAATTTGATACTAAAATCGTTTCTTCTCCTTTTTTCCAAATGAGAATCGATAAGAGAATCGATAAAGAATCGAATCGATAAGCAGAATCGATAAGAGAATCGGAATCGAAAAAATCTTATCAATTCCCATCCCTACCGTCGTGTGACCGCTTAGCGTGATTGCAATTGTCCGGGTTAGTGAATCTGGATAAGGAAAAGATATCCTGTTCAACTTGCTTCGTAGTACAGGCCCCAGGATTCCTTGTGAACAGAGCATGCGCAGAAAACAAATTCATGTTCCGTTTGATCAGGATATTCCGTTAGGCGTTTACATGACCGGGTTATTGTTAATATTTGGGTTTTAAAAGGGTTATTGACTGCATGTAAAAGCAGTCCATGTCTGTACAATCCATGCCATGTTGTTTTGATAGAAGATTGCGGGCAGTAAAAGAGTGTTTACAAACGCTCTAGCTGGTTTCGCATTTGCTTTTGTCGTGGGTAGTGATGTTTTCTATCCACCAATCAACGGATTTCATCGTGGACGCCAGTAGCTCTCCCCTTACCGTACCGTGCCCTTTTTCTATGGACCTACAAACAACAGGGGCCAAAAATGGTATGGTATGGTTCGGTTTAATGGGACCGTTTTAGAATGGAAACACACAAAGTACCATATCGGACTGTATCAGACTATACCGAACCGCTCAGTGGAAACGGGGCTTTTGTGTTAAATATTCCAGAGTAAAATCTTCTGTTGTCCATTTAAGTACTATTCACCATTGACTTTGAGTAGGTTTTGGAGTAGTTAAAAGGAACAGTCCAGTAGGGAAGAACAGAAGCACTTAGACTGAATTATGTCCTTGAAGTCATTACCGCTTCCTTAATAAATATTTATTTATTAAATGTGTTTTCATTCTTGAAATGGCTAGGATTCTCTCTCTCTCTTCCATTTCAATTTATGCCCTCGTAGTGGAGGGGTCACCACAGTGGATCAATGCAGTCTGCACAATGATTTGGCACAGCTTTTACGCCAGATGCCGTTCTTGTAATGGCCAGCACACTAAACAAGAATGCTTGGCTGGATATCCAATCCAGATGTTCTAAGAGTAAATGAGAAGTCATGAAAAAACAGTTATTGCCCGAGGATATACACCAGAAAAACAACCATGTTCACAGTTTGAGTTCAGGCCAAACCGGCCACTAAGAACAGTCTTTATCTGAGGAATATCAGTAAGCTGTATAAGCAGTTTATCAACCTGGAAGTTGTTCCTAATGGAGACTACAATTTCTGCTTGGGCACCTCAGTGCTCATGTAGGCAACGAAAGTGGTATATGGAGGGACATGATTAGGAGGAGTGGCATCTCTCATCTGAATCCGACATATGAGTTGTTCAACCTTAGGTGTGTCCACAAATGCACATGGCCTCAGGTCACTCGGCCATAGTTCAGTAATTAGGGCCCGAGCACTTACTGTACAGTGCCAAGGCCCTATTGTATTTGTAGGAATTTTTTCTTTCTTTTTTCTTTTTCCGACGAAATGATAGCCTTTTTGTCCCCTTAAACGTGCACCAAAAGTCACCAAATTTTGCACGCAAGCCAGGCCTGGCGAAAAATTTGATATTTAATGATTTGCATTAATGGGCGTGGCCTAATGCCTCAACAGCGCCCCCTAGAAAACTTCGTGCCTCAAGCCCCACAATACGGTTTGACGTACATGCACGAAAATCGGTACACACCTGTATCATGTCACAACTTAAAGAAAAGTCTCTTGGCGCCATGGCCGAAACAGAACAGGAAGTCGGCCATTTTTAATTAATCGTGTCATTTTGGCGCAATTTATGCCATTTCTTCGGCCGTTAATGCGGCCCAAACCGTAACGTACACCCAGGTGTGTTATACATCAAAATGTGCGTCTCCATCCTGCGACGACGGGCATTACTTTTCTCAGTCAAAAGCGATACCGTGGCGACGATAGATGGCAAAAATAACTTTTTAATGGTTTGATATAAAGAGTCATGGGTGTTGTCATCGGACTCGGTATTGAGTACTTGACCTTCATTGGCGTGAATTAGCCCTGCCCCTTCTTCTGATTGGTCAATATTTGATAGTCCCTATTTTCTGCTATAACTTTTGAATGGTGTGATATAAAGAGTCGTGGGTGGTGTCATCGGACTCGGTTTTGACTCCTTCACCTTAATTGGTGCAAATTAGCCCCGCCCCTTCTTCTGATTGGTCGATATCTGATAGTTCCTACTTTCTGCCATAACTTTTGAATGGTTTGATATAGAGAGTTGTGGCTGGTGTCATCCGCTAAATGTCCAGGCCTGAAGACATCTATTGACTTTATTGTTGTGTTGTCAGACAGTTTTCGAGATTGTGTGAAAATCATGGGTAAATCTGCTCATTTAAAGATGTATTTCTTGCAATGTCCTTTGGGGAGTCTTATGCATAAAAGGAGCGTGCGTGTCAATGTACAATACAATGTACTTTCTGACTTCTAAAATAAACCTATCCTCTTACATGGTTGAAATCTCATCTAAACCCCTCTGAATTGTTTCTTCATGGCCTTACGGGTTAACATATGTGAGTCAGGGGCTGTTCATAGGGTTTGATTTTGAAAACTGACTGGATTGTCTATGCCATTCTTGTGTCTGACTACATGCCAGCTTGATTTGCTGTGTGTAAAATGAGATGGATTTGACATGGCAGAGCACCAAAAATAGATATGGTTGGTAATCCCTTTGTCGGGCTGAGTGGTGTGCAGTGTGGGGCTTCTGTTGAGACTACACTCATCAACTGTGATTGTTATGGATTGAGCTGTAGGAGGACCCACACGCAAGACGATGAGAGGTGGCAGGAGTAATAGAAAAGTCGGCCTGAGCAAATTTAACAAAAAGCATCGCAAAAGCAAGAACCAAAAACTCTACTATCTACTAATCCAGGACATGCTACTATGAAGCATCATTTCTGCAGCCCAGATATTGAACTGCTACATGTGAGTTTCTGACATTATTTACCAAGACAGTTCAAAATAGACTAGGTTTACATGCAGTCAAAATTTGGGTTATTGCTAATATTCCGGTTACTGAAACATTGGGAATATTCCGTTTACATGGTAATTAATCATTTGGGATATCTGGATCAAACCAACGACGCGTTGAGAACATCATGATGCAATTACCGTCATTTCCGCTTCTTCTTCCTGTATCCAAATTCAAAACAAATGCTGCTTCGTGCAACTTTTCTCTCACCTTCTTGTAAATCTTGCTATCCCGGTACTTTCTACCGTCTACAAATGCCAAAATGTTCATATCCTTCATTACATTTATGAAGTGATTAGTCTCCTCCTGGTCTTGCGTTTCTCAATGTTTATAAGAACTACCTGGACTCAAAAGACCAGGATTCCTTGTGAAAAGAACATGCGCAGAAAACAAATACCTGTTCTATTTCGTCCCTACTGACCGCCAGGCGGTGCTGTAAGCCCTGGATATCTCCCCTCGCGCATGCGCATGTCGAGTACAATACCAACAATGTCACGTCACCCGTGACCCCTGCATGACCCCGGAAGGGGTATAACTTGCGGCGTCAGCATGGGATCGACTCCTTTTTTCTTTTTCGCGCGTCTAAAGTACGGGACGGAAATAGGAGCTTGGTGAAGCTTCTTCCTTTCCTCCCTAACACCGCCGGCCTGGTGCAGCTTCGTGCCATTCAGGTAGGAGTAACGATTTTTTTCGTCCTCCGAGGAGCTGTGGCCAGCGCGATATTTGATTGTGTCGAGTTGCGGCGGCGTCTCCCCGCCCCGCTCCCCAGCGCGGCTGACAGAAAGGTGAGCTGTCAGCTGCGCCTGACACCTGAACAATCTGTGCAGGGAGCGTTTTGATCCCTCTCCCACTTTATTAATGTGACAACATTATTTTTTCCTTGCAGATTGTTTTTTTCTTTTGAAAAAAAAAAAGAACAGAAAAGGATTATTTTTTTCTTTTGAGAAAAACAACACAAACACCTTTTTTGGTCTTTCTTACAGCCGTGGTGAAGGCAGCGTGTCCGCTCCCCTCTCCCACCGGCACATTTGTGGTGACGGCAGCGTTTCGCTCCCTCTCCCACTTTATTAATGTGACAACATAATTTTTTCCTTGCAGATTATTTTTTCTTTAAAAAAAAAATGATATAAGAAAGGAAAAGAACAGCGCCTTTTTGGCCTGTTTTGCGGCCGTGGTGACGGCGGTGTTTCCGCTCCCTCTCCCATCAGTTGCAGTTATTTTTTTCTTTGAAAAAAAAAAAAGCGTGTCCCTCCCCTCTCCCGCCGGCATATTGGCGGTGAAGGCAGCGTGCTCGCTGTGGTGACGGCAGCGTTTCCGCTCCCCTTCCCACAGGTTGCTGTGATGGAGCGTTCATGCCCAGGGTGCATGGCCGCCCTGGATCCTGCGGATGACCAGGACCTCTGCGTGTCGTGCCTGGGCCCTGAGCAGCCGGAGCCGTCGGCCAGCCTCCCCTCATCCCAGCCGGGGTCTTCTCTGAAGCGATCGGCGAAGAGAGTGAGGGGTGCCCCCAAACGACGGCGGATGACGAGCCAGCTCTCCTCTAAGGTAGATCGCTTGGCCGCCGACATGGAGCAGATGAAGGCGCTCCTCCTCAATCTGCAGCCTGGTACTGGCCAGGTGGAGCCTGCCATGCCAGAGTTTGCTCTGGGGTCGCCACCGCCGCTGCCAGAGGACGCCATCTCCATTGCAGCCTTGGCGTGCCGCTCCAACGTGTCATCAGGGGACCTCACAGCGCTTGGGGTTCTCCTCGCACTCATCTGCCCAGGGCTCTCGGGAAGGGACGGCTTGTTCCTCCGTGGAGAGCGTTATCTGCACTGCCCTGGCGCACTTGCAGCTGGATACACCGCGTGCAGAGGTGGCCTCTAGCGCCTTCCACAGGCGCAATCCTTCTCCGGTGGAATTCACCATTCCGCCTTCGTCAGATTTTTGAGGGAGCTGCACTCATGCTGGAGTGATGTCACAGCCTGCCCCCGGGCGTCGCCCACGGCGGCCGGCGCGGCTTTCAGCGGTCTGTGGGTCAGCCTGCTGGTGACTTTTGCCCCCCTGTGCGCGGACCGTCCCAGCAGCGTTGGGGCGTTGATCCCGACCGTCGCCCCCCCCGGGACGTCCAGAGCCCGGGGCAGACGGCGCTAAGGCCACGGGGCCGGTCGTCGGCTACTTTTCCGGCAGCAGCTCAGTTACTGGGCTGCCTGCTCATCGGGGCCCGGGTGGTTTCCACCCTAGCCCAGGGGTACGTATTGCAGTTCCGACACCGGCCTCCTACCTCCGGCCGGGTTGAGAGAACCATCGTCAGAGACCCGGCAAACATTCTGGCTCGGGCTCAGGTGTTGCCCGCCCTACTGGCCAAGAGCCCCATCATGCCGGTGGACCCATCTTGGACCTGAGGGACCTCAACGAATACGTGAAGGTCCTGCCCTTCCGGAGGCTTGACCACAGCGGATGCTCTGCGTTGGTCAGGAGGAAATGGTTTGCAACTGTGGACCTACAGGGCGCTTGTTTCACGTGCCGGTCGCGGCACGTCACCGGTAGTTCCGGGGGTTCGCCTACCGGGGCCACCGTTGTCGGTTCAGGGTGCTCCTGTGCGGGCTCTCCCTGTCACCGAGGATTTTTTCACCAGGTGCGTGGTGGCAACCCTTGCCCCTCTTATACCTTTGGGCCTGCTGTCGCTACGCCCCCTGCAATGTGGCTGGACAGCCCTCGCCTGGATGCCAAGAGGCACGGGCGCAGGCTGGTCAGGGTTTGCGGGTGTGTGTCCATACCCTTGCACCCTGGAAAGACGGGACATTCCGGCTGAGGGGTGTACCCTTAGGCGCTGTTCCCTCCCTGCCGGGAGGCTGTCATCAGTGGACCTCCCGGGTCCGCACGCGCCACATCAACGTGCTGGAGCTCTGGGCTCTGCACTTCACACTCAAACATTTTTTGCAACTCCTGTGGGGGAGGCACGTGCCGGTTCGGTCAGACAGTGTGTCCACTGTCCCTTGATCGGCCACCAGGGGGGGCACCGACTCTGCACAGCTGCTGCAGGTGTCCCGGGGCCTCCTAGTGTGGACCGCTCCTCGCCTGCCCGGCCTTCGGGCGATGTTCCTGCCTGGAGACAGGAACCGGGTGACTGACTTCCTCTCCCGGCACAAGCCGACTTTGCAGAGGGTCCTCCAGAGGGCTCACGGGCTCCTCTTGTTGGCCCCCTTCCGACCGGGGAAACATGGTTTCCACTGCTGCGGAGGCTCTGCTGCAACACTACATGACGCCCCCCAGAGGGACCGTCTTTCCCAGCTGGGGATTCAGGTTTTGCATCCCGACCCCGTCGTTTTCAGCTCTGGGTCTGGCCGCTGCGGGGCCCGACCCATTGTTGTCAAGCTGTCCTGAACCCGTCAGGGCTGGCATCTCGAATGCCCATGTGCCTCCCACCCGCCTCTGGTATGAGTGCGAGTGGGGGAGGTTCTCTGCCTGGTGTGCAGTGGGGCTCTGAGGCTGCGCCCCCCCCCCGAGGAGCCCAAAGGCCCCAGTGTGGGACCTGTCCATAGGTGCTAGGTGCCCTCTCTTCTCCACCCTTTTGGGCCCTTGGCCCAGGTGGACCTGAAGTGGCTCTCTATGGAGCTTTTCTCCTCACTATGACGTCGGCAAAGCGACTCAGTGAGTTACATGCCCTGTCAGTCAGAGGGGCCTGCCTGGGGCGGGACCCAGATGGCTCAGGGGCTACGTTGTGGCCGAACGCGGCATTCCTGCCCTAGGTCCTGCTGCCACGCACTCGTACTAATCGGCCTATCCAGCTTGGCCGGTTCGACCCCGAGCCTGCGGAGGGTGGGCCGAGCCCTTTGTGCCCCGTACGGGCCCTCGCTGCTTATGCTACCGCGCCTGTGCGACGGTCGGAGCAGCTTGTTCTCTGCCATGGTGGCCCCAACAGGGGGCGTGCTGTTTCTGGACGGCGCCGTCCCACTGGGTGGTGGACACCGTCGAGCACGCCTACAGGGCCAGTGGCCGCCCCTTACCAGTGGGGGTGAGGTGCCACTCGACCAGAAGCGTCGCAGCTTCTTGGCTGCCCTGAAGGGGGTGCCTCTGGAGGACATCTGCACAGCGGTTTTTAAAAGGAGTAACTCAGGGGTCATATTCAGGTTTTTAAAAACCCCGAATATGAGCAAATTCGGGTTATTCAAAGGGGTTATTGGTGTTTACATGGCCGTGCAAAACCAGGTTATTGCCAATATTCGGGTTTTAAAAGGGTTACTGACTGCATGTAAACGTGTTACCTTGATACGGGCTGTAGCAAGTCGAGTGCTACGGGGGCCCGACCGACAGGATAGAGGAGGACACGGAGTTTAGTGCAGAATCCCTTTTATTGTAATCACCCAAGACACGTGCTCCCAGCTCCTTCACAGCATCACTCAGCAGCTTCAGCTTCAGTCTGACCCCTTGCTGCTGTCCAGCCCTGCCTTATCAAGGCTGGCAGGGTGGAGAGGTTGACGGGCCACACCTGTGTCCTGTCAGCCTGAGTGGCTGCAGCTCCTCCACTCTGCCACACGGGCCTTTAGTTTCATTCTTCTTTATACAATGAAGGACATACACTCTTTCTTTGTGATGTAATTGATGTTAGGCAACATATATCAACTGTTGTTGTAGCTAAAACTTGCAGATACATGCCAGTAAATGACACTCACTGAAGCTTGGAGCCTGTTATGGATGCTTCCAAAACTATGATCCAGCAGAGCAACAAGTTAAGTATCCGAATCGAATATGAGCAAATCCGGGTTATTCAAAGGGGTTATTGGTGTTTACATGGCTGTGCAAATTCGGGTTATTGCCAATATTCAGATTTTAAAAGGGTTATTGACTGCATGTAAACGCAGTCCGGGTTATTGTAGGGAGTCTTCATCCTGCAGTCAGCTAGGACAACTTTATGCAAATGAGCAGCGGCGACGCCAAGGCAGCGTCCAATCACAGACCGGAATTCCCAAAGCAAGAAGCCCAATGAACATTGTACTTTTGTGTACACACAAACTTACACTTATTCACATGCATACATGAGCATAGCTGTGCAATTACAAACAAACTTATTTTATCAAGAATGAATCTGTTTCATCTAGGAAACTGCTGTTCATGCTCATGTGAAACACGTAACTGATGGTTGAGGAGCTATATGGTCTGAACTATTTTATTTTCTACATCGATCCAACGCAAAATCATTAAAAACCGTACTTAGGGGGGGTGGTCACGTGATCCAGATCAAGATGGACGCTTGAGACTTTTCTCCACTCCAGGCTTCAGATATATCCGTAACTTTCTCCAAGTAAACTCACTGTCATCAGCCAATTCATATCTAAGAGATGCCTAGAAAGCAGCGCGGCGAGGACTATTCTATTTTTTCACCGTCGCCCTCCGCAACTAAGATGAAAATCGCCAAACAAGCGGCTGCACATGTACCGGACGAGGCTAAACTAGCTCATGCTAACTCTTAAGAGCCGATGCCGACTAACCAAGCAGCTATGGAACAGATTTTAACTGAAATAAAGTCTGTGGCCTCCCGGGTGAACAACATGGATCAATCAGTCGGCGCTCGCCTGGATACCATTGACGGTGCACTAAACGAAATAAAAGTATCTGTCACATCGGTGGAGAGCTTGTTGTCGGCTCTTTCTAACCGAGTGATGGACCTGGAAAAGCGCATGGAAGAGGCTGAGGAGAGGGTCTCCGCTGCGGAGGACATCCATGGCGCTCACGGCGCCGGCATAGCCGTGGAAAAAACAGTGGGGCAACTGCAACTTAAAATTGATGACCTAGAAAACCGTGGACGACGTAAAAACCTGAAAATTATCAACCTTCCAGAGAAAACGGAGGGCAACATCCCCCTTGCTGACTTCCTCCAGACATCATTACCGACTTTAGTTGGCTTGCCTGCTGACTACCCACCGCTGGAGATCCAACGCGCCCACCGAGCCCTGGCTCCAGCCCCGGCTCCAGATAAGCCCCCGAGAAGCGTCCTGGTCCGGTTTCTGCGTTACTCCCAAAGAGAAGCGGTGCTCAGAGCAGCGATGAAGAAACACGACATCCATCATTTTGTTCTGTTCTAATGTTTGTACCCATAAAATTGAAAAACCAATAAAAAGAGTATTAAAATAAAACAAAAAAAAAGCTTATTTATCACAAAACACAGTTTAAATAATATGACCAAATTCGCTACTACCTGGCGTGTTAGTGGTGTTCACCGCAGACAGACAGACAGCCGATAGTTGGTGTCCATCCTGTTGATCCGGGGACCAACTTTGTTAAGGAGAGCATCAAACTCACTCTTATCTACGCGGAAATACTGTAAGTCGGTGTCGGTGTCGGGTTCGCAGCACGTTGTGGAGCCAGATGGGCCGACGGCACCGGGCCCTGCGCGCCCTCAGCTAATGCACTGCTGAAGTATAAAGAAAGCTTCTCAAAGTGCGATCCATGGTGAAAGCGGAAACCAAAGATGTGCACTTTATATATATAGATATATGTACATACACTTTTGTCCCTCTATTCTGCAGCGCAGCTTGAAATCCCCGCCTACTGCAAGCGCCTGCTAGCGTCGGCAGGCAGCGTGATGCAAGTGTCCTGGGCGACCAAAGGCAATTTTTTTGGCGCTTTCGGTGTGAATCCACGGCAACTCGACTTTAAAGGAGCTTGATGCAGGATTGAGGTGGGATTTATGCAAAAAATTCGTAGACGTTTTAAGTTTTCTAGTAATAATGTCAGATGAAGCGTTCCAAACCAAAAAGAATGAGCCCTCTAGTGTATCGCGCCTTTGCCTTGAACAGGCTGTGTGCTGCAAAATGTGCTGCAGTGCTGGGGCCGAGTTTCCCGCGCTGTCCTGCGGATGTGACGTCACATGACGCTGCATGTGTGTTCTCCCCGTTCTCCCGTGCCGGCTTCACTGTTGGCTGCAGTACCCCCAACGGCCGTCGTGGTGAAGGGTGGCGCTAGAGAGTCTCATTTCTTAAAAGGAGCCTCATGCTCCGTTAAAAACGTCATCTTTTTGAAAAACATGGTTTGTCTAAGAATGAATGGATTTCAAGTAATTTTGTCAGACACTAAAATCTATATGTGCATTTTTGGTCCTTCATTGGCAAGATGAATAAAATATGCTCATTCAATAGCTGCATCTGTTAATGAATAATGCAGTGCGATACTCAGTGTGTGTGCATGCGGGAGAGAGAAAGATTACAACGATTTGTTTGTCTGGTTGGATGTCAAAAAAATTATCTGCCTCGGATTTCACTGTGTATTAGATATTTCACACTATTTTCTGTGCATCTGGAGGTTTTACTTAGAGATCTTTATTGCTCTCATCTTCCGTGCATCAGCGTTGTTTTGTTCAATTGACAAAAAAATGATTAAAAATGCACGAGTAAATACACCTGTGTTATTCACATTTCCATCGTTACATCAAGAAACCTCTGAGACATTTTTCTACCAGTGTAAGGTCATCCCATAAATTCTTGTCACCTTCAGTAACATCAGTTCAGACGAGGCAGGGCTGCTTGCAGAGGGCGCTAATACGATCATATGATGAAATGTCACAGCAAACCTCAAATAGCACATCTATTTCTCCTTACTATGTAAGGTAGAAGAAAATGTAATAGCGTCAAATGAATTCTGTCTAATTTAGTTTTAGTGAAACTCGATTAGGTGTTTGGTGTTATAAAACCTTGTGTTCAGCAAACATGCACATTTATATCGACATACTTAGAAATTGCGCGCACACACACACACGCAGACCCACTTCTCCATGCCTTCAAGTCTTTGTCTTTTGTCCAGAGGATGTTATTCAATTTGTCTCCCCCCCTTCTCCTCTCTGATTGTTCTTTGTGTGGGTCATGTTTCCTCAGGGGGTTGTTAATAGCAGTATAAATGAAAACAAAAAATAAAGGAAGCAGCAGAGATTCCAGGAAATGGGAAAGATCTAGTCTGAAGCAAAGGAGGCCCTAAGGCAGCGTATGTTCTAGGTGCACTGTGACTAACAGAGGCAGCGCACAAAGAGGGTTTATTTGCAGACACAAAAAGATCTGCAACCTAAAAACATATTTTACATGTTGTGTATTGGACTGACTCATTTGTTATTACATTAGTTGTTGCACTTTTTTAGCTTAACGTTCACATAAATAAAGAAAAACATCCATGTCTATTTTATTTAGGGTTCCTCTTATGTCTGTTTATTTAAATTTTTATTATTTTTTATTTATTTTATTTCATTTTATTTTTTTATTATTTTTGTTGTTTTGTGTGTCCTGTATTTTATTTTATTACTTTATTTTTCCTATTATTATGGTCTTCAGTCAGAGTTTGATTGGTAATTGGTACTTACTTTGGCACCTGTTTATAATTACGTATTTTACAGTGTGTGTGTGTGTGTGTGTGTGTGTGTGTGTGTGTGTGTGTGTGTGTGTGGTAAAATATAAAACAGGATAATCTGTCGAACCCTTTAAAAAATGTAAAAAAAAAAAACAAAGAAAAACATCTTCAATCAATGTCCTAATATGTAGCTACAGAATTCATCACTGCAGGCATCATAATATAAAACAATGCTCTGTTGAACATCTACACCCTTGGTCTGTCCTCAAACACTGGTACATACATTTAATTAAGCTGTCTCAATTTAATTAGTGGATAAAGCATGAATGTAGTAGACCTCCACCTCATTAGATTGTAACAGTTTTTTTGTGCTAACAGATTTAATGGAAGAAAAACTCCCCCACCTACAGGCAACACATGAAACAGCTGACTACCCACTGACTGGACCCTCCATGTTCACACATGAGACATGTGACGACAGCTAACTATTAAAGACTTTGTTTCTACATAACGATTATGATTAAATCATTTTAGGTAACGTTAGAAGTGTTAAAAGCATTGCTGCTTTGACCCGTGAACAAGGGAGGACATCCATGTTGATCTTCTGGATGTTGAGTTGGGAGCTAATTCAAAGCAGACAAGCTCTGCCTTGTTTGGGTTTAGAAACTGGGGAAAAAAATAAAGTCCATTTCCCGTCCTCTCAGGATAACTGTAAGCAGTGCTGGGGATGAGGGGGGATGAGGGGGGATGGCATCCCCCTGAAATAAAAACGGTCAAAATCATCCCCCTGTAAAACTGCCATCCCTCCTTTCCATCCCTTATGTCATTTCATCAATGAATGTGGTTTTACTGATATTTCAACATTTAGAGTCATCACCAGAAAAATAACACCAGAAAAATAACTTATTTGACAATTTTCACCTGTTTCAAGTAAATTTTCACTTGAAATAAGTAGAAAAATCTGCCAGTGGGACAAGATTTATCTTCTTATTACAAGCAAAAAAATCTTGTTCCACTGGCAGATTTTTCTACTTATTTCAAGTGAAAATCTTCTTGAAACAGGTGAAAATTGTTGTTTTTTCCAGTGATGAGTCTTGTTTTAAGTGTAATGAGATTTTTTTACTAAAATAAGACATTTTAACTAGAAATAAGACAAATATTCTTGTTAAGATTTAGAGTTTTTGCAGTGATCCATTTTACTTATCCTGTGAAGGACAGAGTCATATTGATAAGTTCAGAAAAGTGTTTTTTATTGTTGTGTTTTGATGTATTTGATGTAAGCCCAGTGTATATATAAAGCTTACAGAAGGCTGCATTTAACTGCTGCTATGTCATTCCTGCAGTATTTCTGCAGCTGTTTTGGTCACTGCTATTATTTGTAATATATTATATTATTTGTAATCAGCACAAATTATCTGTCCCCATATGATAAAATCCACCATCCCCCCTGATTTTTTTTTACAACTCGAGTACTGACTGTAAGTGGTATCACAGGTACCCCAGGCACATAATTTGACATTTTGACATTTTTTCATGAGCTGTTTGACAACTGATTTGAGGGGACAATAAAGGTTTCAATCAATCAATCAATCAATCAATCAATTTTTGTATTTACTGTATATTTTTTTACCAACAGCTCAATCTGTTGAACCGTGTGGGGACCGAAGAGCTTCCCTAATGGTATCGTTGCACAGGGCGGTCATTGTGGCAGATCAATCAATGTATCAAAGCAGATCCCTGTCCACTACTGACAACCTTTTTAACAGACAAGTGAAGTGGACAGAGGAACATGTCAACAAGACTGTGTTTCTAGATGGCAACAAGATTTACTAGGTAGGACGGCAGCTGGCAGTCGCAGTGTGATGCTGTGGGCAATGTTATCCTTTTGTCCTGGCATTCACATGGACTTTAATTTGACACACACCTCCTCCATAAACGCTGCAGCTCATGAAACGCCCACCACAGCCAGTATTACTATGTGGCAGCAGCCATTTCCAGGTGGGGATACTTAACTTGTTACTCAGCAATCATAGTTTTGGAAGCATCCATAACAGGCTCCAAGCTTCAGTGAGTGTCCTTTACTGGCATTTATCTGCACGTTTTAGCTACAACAACAGTTGATATATGGCTGCCTAACATCAATTACATCACAAAGAAAGAGTGTATGTCCTTCATTGTATAAAGAAGAATAAAACTAAAGGCCTGTATCAAGGTAACACAGACTGCGTTTCCATGCATCAATAACCCTTCTAAAACCCGAATATTAGCAATAACCCGGTTTTGCACGGCCATGTAAACACCAATAACCCCTTTGAATAAGCAGAATTTGATCATATTCGGGTTTTTAAAAACCTGAATATGAGCCTTGGGTTACTCCTTTTAAAACCTGAATATTGGGTCATGTAAACGCCAAACGGAATATCCCCATCAAACGGAACAGGAATTAGTTTTCTGTGCATGCTCTGTTCACAAGGAATCCTGGTCTTTTGAGTCCAGGAAGTTCTTATAAACACGGAGAAACACCAAGACAAAGACAAAGACCAGGAGGAGACTAAATGTAATGAAGGATATGAACATTTCTGCATTTGTAGACGGTAGAAAGTACCGGGATAGAAGATTTACAAGAAGGTGAGAGAAAAGTTGCACGAAGCAGCATTTGTTTTGAATTTGGATACAGGAAGAAGAAGCAGAAATGAAGGTAATTGCGTCATGACGTTCTCCGCGCGTCGCTGGTTTGATCCAGATATCCCAAATGATTAATTACCATGGAAACGGAATATTCTGGATGTTTCAGTAACCGGAATATTAGCAATAACCCCAATTTTGACTGCATGTAAACGTAGTCTATGTTTTTTTACTTCAGCTAGCTTGGCATTTGCTGGCCTCATCTGGCCTTGCTGAAATTCATGGATGTGAATGGTCGAGCGTATAATGATAGAAGCCAAGAGACTAATGTTCCAATCACTTGTCAAATCCAGCTTCCAGTTTACTTCACTGGTTATTTTGTAATAAAACATGTGGTACAAAAAAAATGCAAAAACTGCTTTAGAATGATTTAAGGAAAATGATTCAAATGTATTAACCCATGACCTCCAAACTCCTTATATATCAATTTGATTTATTATTTGGAAGAAATGCTATTACAACCCATGGTTACCTCAAACAGCAATCGACAGGTGTTAAAGATTTCCTCATAATGTCTTTGTTCCTGCAACCTCGTAGGTTCTGTGGTGTCTGAGGTCACTAGGGATTATTTTGCATTTATTTCAATTTCATTTGACATTTTTGTTAGAAATTACCATCCCATCTAACCAATGTCACTAAAAAGTAAAAACATATTCACGGATTTTAATAATTTTTAAATTGCAGTTCAACCCTCAACAACTCATATTATCCCAGTTTGAAGAAACAATACTCAAAGAAGTTCTATTATTTAAGGAATGTTGAGTTTTCACGATCTTCAAAGACGTCATTGATTTTCAGCGTATTTAGGATCCAGGAACTGTAATGAAAAGGACACGAAAGCCAACATTCCTTGGTTTTGCCCTCTAAGTTTTGAGGTGTGTTTTGGCTCATTGTTCTGCAGCCGTTTAATTCCTCCACACGAACGTCCATGCTCGAGTGAGACGTGTATTTTGAAGAACAGAGTGCTGCTCCTTCTAGGTCATATTCAAGTGTCCACCTGCAAAGTCGCTTCACTGCTGGCTTAATGTATGCACCGTGAAGCGTGAAACAAGACTACCTTTGCTCTGTTTGTCTCATTAAATGGCTCTTTTCCTGCCCCAAACCTGCTGAGATTCAGCTATAAATGGTGCCTTTTCCAATATCTACTGTTGTTTTATATCTTCCCAAATTTCTGCCATTATCTCTCTATCTAAAAGTGGATTATGCATAGAGATGCATATAAGACCCCTACTAAATGCTAATTGTTCTGACAGTACTTTGATTAACTTAACCCTTGTGCTGTCTTTGGGTCAAAATGAACCAATTCTTCTATCCTTCTTTCCTCCTGCCATGCTCTCTCCTTCCTTCTTCCTTTCCTCTTTTCCTCCTTTTTTACCCTTCTTTACTCCTTTTTCTTCCTACCTCCCTTCCGTCATTCTTTCCTTTATTACCTTCTTTGCTTTTCCTTCCTTCTTTCCTTATTTTCTCCATTCCTTCCTTCTTCCCTCCCTTCTTTCTTTCCTTTTCTCCATTCCTTCCTCCCTCCCTTCTTTCCTTTTCTCCCTTCCTTCCATCTTTTCTCCCTTCTTTCCTCCCTTCCATCTTTTCTCCCTTCCTTTCTCCTTTCTTCCTTACGGGAACCGAGTCCGATGACACCACCCACGAGTCTTTGTTTCAAGGAAAGAAGGAATCTTTCCTTCATTCCTTATTTTCTCCCTTCACCCTCCCTTGTCCCAAAGACAGCACAAGGGTTAATTATTGTTTTCTTTATTCAGTTAATTCTGTATCTGTGAAGAAGTTGCATTTTTTATCCAGTGAACTAATGTTAATCTTGCGTTTTGATCTTTTGAAGGGCCATTCACTTCAGTGCTGCCTTTCCACAAAATGCTCTGCAGATACAGTGCATGGAGAACAATTCAATGTCTACACTTCTGTTAAGTTTTTATGTAATACCCCTCACTCCCACATTATTTCCTGATTTGCTAGAAATTTGAGCCACAGCTACAAGAAGTAGAAACACTCTGGAGGATAATGTGTTTGAACAGGCCCCCCATGAGTCTATCAAACCCGCTCGAGTGCCATCTGAGTGCTGCCTCAGAGGAAGGGCCGCACTCACACTATCTATGAGTTTTTATTCTTTGTTTTGGTGTTTATATTAATAGTTTTTTGGCTTGTATGTTCGTTTGACCAAGTCTATCAGTGTGTTTCTTAGTAAACTTAATTTATTTTTTTTTGTCTTCCTGCACAAACTGATTTTTCATTTGTGATAACTGCCCTCAGTAGGAGAGTGTGGGTTAAAATGAACCAGCGTGTAAGTTCCAAGGTCATTTCAGCAAGACCATGAAGAGGGGAAGAACATAAGAGAAGTGGGAGGCAGCATTTTGGTTCAAACACTGTTTTTAGCATGTCCAAGTCTACATCAAAACAGACTTATCAAAAAATAAACTTTAATTAAAGCTGCAAGCAGCGATGAACGGGCCCTCGCACCCTTGTGCACGTTCAGGCTGCAGTGGAAGCTTGTATGACTAATGTAGATTCTTCAGGCCTGGACATTTAGAGGATGACACCACCCACGACTCTCTATATCAAACCATTCAAAAGTTATGGCAGAAAGTAGGAACCATCAGATATTGACCAATCAGAAGAAGGGACGGGGCTAATTCAGGCCAATGAAAGTCAAGTACTCAATATCGAGTCCGATGACACCACCCATGACTCTTTATGTCAAACCATTCAAAAGTTATAGCAGAAAATAGGAACTATCAAATATCGACCAATCAGAAGAAGGGACGGGGCTAATTTGCACCAATTATGTTCAAGGACTCAAAACCGAGTCCGATGACACCACCCACGAGTCTTTGTTTCAAACCATTCAAAAGTTATGGCAGAAAATAGGAACTATCAAATATGGACCAATCAGGTAAAGGGGGGGGCGCACTTTTTTGGCATCTATCGTCGCCACGGTAACGCTTTTGACTGAGAAGAGTAATGAGATGCACATTTTGATGTATAACACACCTGGGTGCACGTTACGGTTCAGGCCGTATTAACTGCCGAAGGAATGGCATAAATTTCGCCAAAATGACAGGATTCATTCAAAATGGCCGACTTCCTGTTGGGTTTCGGCCATAGCGCCAAGAGACTTTTCTTTAAGTTGCGAGATGATACAGGTGTGTACCGATTTTCGTGCATGTACGTCAAACCGTATTGTGGGGCTTGAGGCACAAAGTTTTCTAGGGGGCGCTGTTGAGCCATTAGGCCACGGCCATTAATGCAAACCATTAAATATCACATTTTTTGCCAGGCCTGGCTTGGTGCAAAATTTGGTGACTTTTGGGGCACATTTAGGGGGGCAAAAAGGCCCTAATTTCGTCGGAAGAAAAACAAGAAAAATTCCTACAGATACAATAGGGCTTTGCTCGGGCCCTAACTAACTATTCATGATGCATGTAAATTGTTCGCCATTGCGTAAAATGATGCATATCAATTAGACAAATGGTTTTCTGAAACATTTTTCCAGCATTTTCCAAGGCTTTTTCCAAAACGGGAACTGGGGCAGGGGGACGACACATTGGCTTGGTGGTTAGAACTGTTCCCTCACAGACCAGCAAGAAGGTTCCTTATTCAAATCCTGTCAGGGCGCTTTCTGCGTGGGTTTTCTCCTGCTAGTACTCCAGCTTTCTACCACTGTCCATGAAGGTTATTTGGTTACTCTAGGGGGGAGCATGTGTGGTTGCTTGTCTTTATGTGACAGTGACATGGATTGTCCAGGGTGAACCCCTGCCTTTCGCCTGCAGTTAGCCAGGACAGGCTTCCGCAGACCCCCGTGACGCTGCGTTGGATGAAGTGGAAAAATGGATAAATGGATAATATAAGGACAATTAGGCAAGAAATTCTTTACAAAAGTCTACAATATTACATGTGATGTGACTGGGGGACTGGCAAGGTCCAAGATCATGGGGGTTAGCATGAGGTTCTGACAGGTTAGTTCCTCCTTTGCTTTCAGAGTAAACAATGAAGAATTTATCATAGAATAATGCATTGAAGAAGCTACCTAAACCCCAAAAGCTTGGAGGAACTGCAAGGATAGCACAACATATCATGTTTTACTGCAAAATTGATGAAGGGAATGTTGAAAATTGACTTCCGAGTTTCTTCATGTTACAGTTTTAGATCCGTTGTTTGTTTTGTCTTGTCATTTCCGGTTTTATTTTGAAGGACTTAACTGTCCTCTTGTTTCAGGTCACTTGCCCTTCCTCTTGTATCTTGGTCTGATTATCTCCTAGTCTGTGCCTTCCTTTGTCCTGTGCTGGTTTGTCTCGTCAGTTTGCGTCTAATCCGGTCATTGCCACAGTCATTGTTTTGGATTCTTGTTGTACCTCCAAGTGAGAGATTTATATTTTGCAAAGTTTCATAAGATGGTTCAGCTTCATGGGTAATGGTCCGTAGAGTTTCTGTTTGCTCCTTGTGGAGTGAGTCTTTGTTTTGTGAAGTTTTATAGTCTAGTGCCTCCTCTTTTTAGGGAGTGTTTTCTGTTTGCTCTGCCTTCCTTTCTGATTCTTGTTTTCCTCCGTATAGGGAGTGATTTTCTGTTATGACCTTTAATAGTCTTTGTGTTTTCCTCCTTGCAGTGGAGTGAGTTTTATTTTGTAACATTTAATTGCCACACTGCTTCCAATTTGGCAGGAGTTTTCATAGCCCACTTTTTACGGTGGCCGACAAGGGCCAAACGCACTGCAACGGCCTAATGCGTCTCAGTTAAGGAAAACGGCTTCAAGTACAGAAACGATTCAAATTCACAAACTCAAAACGAGGTACAAAAAGAGGAACGTGGTGCAAATGAAAGAACGTGCTGCAAAAAACAAAGACAAATGCAGCATCATCAAACGCGCTGCAAATAGAGAAACGATGCAAAGCACAAAACGATATAAAACAAAAGAAAAACGTTTCATAACCGGTCACTACAACCGGAAGTGCCCCAAACCTGCAGGGCTCGCTCTCGGCCGAGACCGAACAGCTGACTGAACCACAGTGTTTACATCCATGGTTTAAACATACAGCGGGAAGCTTGAAGCTTCTTTCACTCTCATTTTTTAACTTTATAACAAACACAAGCCACAGATCCAGCAGCACATCTATCATCTCCTCCAGGTTCTACATCTTTAGTGTTGTTGTCTTCTTCGTTTAGATACACAATCAAATATGTCACAGCAGCTTCGCTCCAACCTCCTACTTCTCACCTGGGTGTTGAAAAACAAACGAGGATGAGACGTGTTGACTCGGGGCGCGCTGAGTAGGTACTAGTGGATAAGCGCCATAAGTGGCTGAGTCGGCTGTATCTGACATCATCACACTACAGACCACCGATTGGAGTCAGACGTCTGAGTCAGGATGTGACATCAGCTGAAGAGCGACTCTGACGGCGGCTTCTTGTTCATTTTATTCAACAGGCAATGGCAGCAAAAGTCTGTTTCATGATCCAACTCTGAGGGTCAGATGTTCATAAACCTGGTGCTGAGGAGAGAATTAAAAAGGGATCTAGACGGAGATAAGGAACGACCAGATCTACCAGGAGCTCTGTCTCTTCATAGCTGCTCACGGCTCCAGCGGACTTTTCAGCAGCTCAGAGACAAACAAAATTTTAAAAAAAGTGTTGCCGCTTGAAGCTTCTCTCTCTCTCATTTTTTAACATCGATATTGAACACAAGCCACAGATCCAGCAGCACATCTATCATCTCCTCCAGGTTCTACATCTTTAGTGTTGTTGTCTTCTTCGTTTGGATCACACAATCAAATACGTCACAGCAGCTTCTCCAACCTCCTTCTGAATTGTTATGGAAAAGAAACCAGGCCGAGTTGAGTGGAGCCGAGCTGAGATGAGTAGGTACTAGTGGAAAAGTGCCATAACAGAACCAAGGCTGCCATTGTGATTGACAGTTTCCACCGTTGTGACTGACAGGTTCTATCGTTGTTCTCCTACCTTCATATGTTCATGTGGTTGATTGTGAGATTGTTACAGTTCCATTCTTGTGTAACTTATCTGGTGATGTGGGGACTGTCGTGTCCTTCACGTGGTCCTGAACTTATTTTTGACGTCACTTTTCCTCATATTCTGCACTTCACTGCATCACCAGTGAGTGTCGCCAACGGACAAAACCTCAGAAAAGTGCGTACGCCAGACATTATGTGTGCATGAAGGACCGCAACTATCTACGTTTAAATCACTTTTTGAATATCCGCCCGTTTTTTTGTGCGCCCTCTTTGTACATGAAGCCCCTGGTGTGTAGTTTGTACCTTCTTGTACATTAAGTAGGACAAGTTAGGTTTCTGAATATAAATGGTAGAATTTTCTGGTTAATGGGACACAGCATAATAAATATCATATACAGTAAACATGTTGTATGTCAGAGAATATACAATCCTGTTTGTAGGTATGTATTCTGACACAAATGTCTTCTAATTCAAGTTTTGATTTGTGGCCACTTTTCTTTTCAAATATGCTTTGTTTCTCATGAATTTGTTCTTAGATATCACTTGTTCACTTATCTGATCACAATGAAAACATGAAATGTGTACAATGAAACCAAGAGAATAAAGAATGAAACCAAGTAACATTTCTTTGTTGATATTTGCTGCAGCCTCAGAAACATGTTTTTTGTGTTCACAGTGGCTGCAAGAGGCTCAAGAGATAAAACAAAGTTTCAAACATTTTAAAAGAATTACACACATAGGTACACACAAAAACTCATGTATTCAAACTCTATTTTTTACACTTTTATGCTTTAAGACTTTACGGCTTTAAGACACGACTGCTGATTTCACTGCTGTAATTAGTGTGATTATCTGTGAATATTGTGGACCTGATGAGCATGAAAACAATGTTGACTGTGTCAGACTGACTCTTTCACCATGATGGAAAGCTCAATAGCTATTATGAAAACACAGTAACGTGAACTGACCAAGTGAAACTCAAACACTAATGAGCTCAGAGAGTTTTGACATGAACGACACAAGGATGTGATATAGGCCTAACGCAAACTGGGAAAAAAAATGTTTTCTCCAAAGCTTTTGTGCTGTATTTAATTTATCCCAAAATACAATTCAGCCTGACTGTCCATTTAAATCAAGCGGTGAATGAATTAACAAATGTGTTTGTATGTTTTAGTCTGTTAACATTAGTATTAGTCTAATTAGGGCCCGAGCACTGACAGTGCGAAGGCCCTATTGTATCTGTAAGAATTTTAGTTTTTTTCCCCGTTTTTATTTTTCCGACAAAATGAGGGCCTTTTTGACCCCCTAAACGTGCCCCAAAAGTCTCCAAATTTTGCACGTGAGCCGGGCCTGGTGAAAAATGTGATATTTCATGGTTTGCATTAATGGGCGTGGCCTAATGGCTCAACAGCGCCCCCCGGAAAACTTTGTGCCTCAAGCCCCACAATACGGTTTGACGTACATGCACGAAAATCGCTACACACCTGTATCATGTCGCAACTTAAAGAAAAGTCTCTTGGCGCCATGGCCGAAACCCAACAGGAAGTCGGCCATTTTGAATTAATCGTGTAATTTTGGCGCAATTTATGCCATTCCTTCAGCAGTTAATACGGCTCGAACCGTAACGTGCACCCAGGTGTGTTATACATCAAAATGTGCGTCTCCATCCTGCGACGATGCGCATTACTTTTTTCTCAGTCAAAAGCGTTACCGTGGCGACGATAGACGCCAAAAAGTTCGCCCACCCTTCACCTGATTGGTCCATATTTGATAGTTCCTACTTTCAGCCATAACTTTTGAATGGTTTGACATAAAGACTCGTGGGTGGTGTCATTGGACTCGGTGTTGAGTACTTGACCATAATTGGTGCAAATTAGTCCCGCCCCTTCTTCTGATAGGTCGATATCTGATAGTTCCTACTTTCTGCCATAACTTTTGAGTGGTACATGTAAGTCATACAAGCTTCCACTGCAGCCTGAACGTGCACAAGGGTGCAAGGGCCTGTTCATCCCTGCTTGCAGCTTTAATTGTGTCTTGCCGCTTTTAATGTCAATGTAAAGCACTTTGAATTACCTTGTGTTGAATTGTGCTATATAAATAAACTTGCCTTGCCTTAGCATCTCAAGTAAACAAGGTTTATTCTCCAACTACAAGTACCAAAGAATGGTTTTAAGCTTTGCAGACCAAACGGTTCAAAATATAAAAAGCTCTGTTGTACACAGATGCTGCATGCTACAGTTGCCCTCTGATACAAATCATGTCTTTAACATTATCAATATGTCCATGAGATGTTTTTTAATGTTAAAGAACAACTTGTGAATCCGCTATCAACAGATGAAGGTTTCTAATTTGAATCTTTTGAGCACCACCTACAGTCTACAGTCACCTATGTACAACATTAAATAAGGAATAACCAATCCGGAAAATGTATAGGGTAGGGATTTACAGTTAAGTAAAGCTACAATCTACGGAAAGTTATCAGATGAGAACACACCAGAAAAAAGGAGAAGCAGCTTCATATATACCGTAAAACACCAAATAAAGGCCCAGGCGTTTATGTGCTAAAATCGCTCTAATCAACAGGCGTTTATTAGGGACCTGCGTTTATTAATTGTGTGTCTCCATTCAACCCAAATCTTATCTTACTCTTTTCCCATCACGCGTATAATCTCCCACGACTCACGCTGGTGTCTGGCACGCTGAAGTGTCCAAGCTAAGAGAAAAAAGAGAATGCAAAAAAAGGAGGCTCTGATGTCAGTCTTCATCCCTGCTGCTCACTTCTGGCCTGATTTATTTCATAAATAATCAAATGCCACTGCTCAATAGCACAAAAGAGGCCTTGGCCATTGTGATGGTGTGAGTAAAACACAGCAGGTTTCCAGTCAAGTTACAGCCTGCCGTTTCTGTCTCCGCTTGTGCAAATTGTCACCATATACACTGTTCTATTTATGTTACAGATAAGGTTCATGTTAGTTCGCAACAGGAATGCATTTTATACCAAGAGGGAAAATAACAGTATGAAGAGAAGCTTCCTTTCCTTCAGGTGCAGACCAAAATATCGGACTGAGGCATCCGTGAATAGGTGGTCTCGAGTTCAAGCCATCATTCCAAATCAAAACTATACGTATAGAATCACATGGTTTGGAATCTTTTACTAAGCATAGACTTTATTTTCTGCAGGAGTTCATAGTTTTGCATAATTAATGCACACTATTAATGCACATTATTAATGCACACACCCTCTTGAAATGTTTTGTTACTATGTCCCGAGTAAATCCAATGGATCAAAACAACTTCTCCAGCTTTTTCATTTTCAAACTGTATATTTTGTTGAGTGTAATGAATGCAAGTAAATAATCTCCAGGATGACAATTATTACCATATTGGGGAATCGGCTGTACACTGATACATTCCACAACTCAGGATCCTTTCTCTATAGTAATATTTATTATTCCTGCAATAGACACATCAGACCGTGAAGCAGTGAGTTTGTTATTGCATGATATGTTTGTTTTGTCTGTGTAAAAAGAAACCAAGCCAAGCAAAAAATGCTGCAAGTTTACAAATTTACTGAGTGATACGGACTAGAGCAAACATACTTGGGTTTGAAGGCACCCTGGCATGATAAACTACTGCAGCAGTGTGTCCATCAACCAGAGCTGTTATGAGTAAAAGTTAATACATTTATCATATTAAAAACAAGATGCGTGTTGGCAGAGATGCTAAACTATCTGCCACTTTGGCTCTGAATCACTCTAAATCAGCCCATCCAAGTGTTCACTTACCATGGTAACCCCCTGTGACATTATTTCAGTAGGTGCATTTCCATCACCCCTAGATCTGCGCAAAACCGAATATCAAAAAAGAAATCCTGTAATGGAAACTGCACTAATTTGAAAGAACTCCTGAAGATGGAATGAACCTTTTAGCGATTTCAGGAGGTGGTTTTCAGGCGAATGGAAATGCTTTTTGAGAATTTCCACCTCTCTGGCAGCACTGGAGGGGATGTAGCCAGTCAATCTAAAGTCATCAAAATCTAGTTTCCAGCTGTTTTAAGCCTCATTAATACCATGTAGTTCTGCTGTAACACTACTTGATCATTATTCATTACATAAGGGCTTTGCCTCTGAAAATCATTTGAATGAGCACCCGCTGCCTTCATCATCTGCCAATTTTGTCATTTGTAATAATTTATCAAAGACTAAAGATGTTTTAGTCCATTTTCTTCAGCGTCTTTTTCATTGTTTTGAAGAAAAGGCTTGCAGGACAAAATACAGGGTTACAAGAATTAGGCCTACACTTAATCAAAAAACAGCGATCAATAGAAACACCAACCCTCTACCTTTATCGAACTTTCAGAAGTGTAATGGACTTCTGACTATGTCTGCAGCCCTCCAACCTCAGTGGTGACATATAATCTCCATATATATATATATATATATATATATATATGTATATATATATATATATGTATATATATATATCTGTAATTTGTAACAAAAAGTACATATTCAGTCCACCAAGCATACGTCTGAGTCTTTGACTATTTGCTAATTTCTGGTGTTGCATGCCAGCTTTGTTTCATATCAACTTTGCAATTAAAGTAAGTCCTGAACAAAAAATTGAAAATCATGGAAAAACTGTTTAACTATCTGATTTGACAAAAAGAATATAGTTCTCAATTTTTGACATGTTTTAAACATCCACCAGTGCACCAATTAAGGTGAAGGAGTCAAAACAGAGTCTGATGACACCACCCACGACTCTGTATGTCAAACCATTCAAAAGTTATGTCAGAAAATAGGGACTATCAAATATGGACCAATCAGATGAAGGGGGGGGCGCGCTTTTTGGCGTGTATCGTCGCAGGATGGAGACGCACATTTTGATGTATAACACACCTGGGTGCACGTTACGGTTCGGGCCGTATTAACTGCCGAAGAAATGGCATAAATTGCGCCAAAATGACACGATTAATTTAAAATGGCCGACTTCCTGTTTGGTTTCGGCCATGGCGCCAAGAGACTTTTATTTAAGTTGTGACATGATAGAGGTGTGTACCGATTTTTGTGCATGTACGTCAAACCATATTGTGGGGCTTGAGGCACAAAGTTTTCTAGGGGGGGCAAACCATTAAATATCACATTTTTCACCAGGCCTGGCTTGCGTGCAAAATTTGGTGACTTTTGAGGCACGTTTAGGGGGGCAAAAAGGCGGAAAAATAAAAACGAAGAAAAAAAAATTCCTACAGATACAATAGAGCCTTCGCACTGTAAGTGCTCGGGCCCTAATTACACTGTGGGCCAAATTTGGCCCACCGGCCAGAGTTTGACACCTGTGCTCTAAAGCTTTGTGACTTGTGAATATGTAATATTTTTTACAATCAGTTTCAATTTTTTTTATCATTTTCTCTCAACAGTGGAGTCTTCCTCCATCATCTTGCAGCCAGAGCGGGGATGGCATGGCCTTGGTTCAGTGTGATGCCAACAATCATACCAAAGAGGAGAGGGATGACTTTGCTCCCTTTAGTCAGACTGATTGCAAGATTGAAAAAAAACTTGTGCTGCTCATTACAAGACACACTTTAGTTTAACATGTCACTATGATCAAATTACTTTCAGTCTTTTCTAGGAGTAGCAATTAATTTGTCCAGGCCAGTTTGGATAGATGATTTGTTTAAATTATTGTTTTGAAGCACAATTCAAAAGCAATGCCTGATTTTCATTAGTCAGTATTCAGTAAATCGTTAATTATTACTTTTGTCAGTTTCAAGATTTTTCAGCGACCATTGTGGGTTTTTCTTTCTTTAATTCTGTAAAGGATACTTAAACAATTTTTCCAAGAGTGTAACTTGCTAGCTGCTGCTCTGTGCACTTGTGTAGCGAGTGATATTCATAATGATCAAACTCATCTCCCCAGATTCTGGTTACTGTTGGTACAGATTCATGTTTACAGGAAACAAATAAAAAAAGGTGTAGTTTCAAACCGTTAATACTGCACAGTGTAGTCAGTATAATAATTGAAAAAAAAAACAATATAAATTCTAAAGGGTTGTTCCCATACTAATTGTTATTTCATGCTAAATTCCATCCATCCATTTTCTATACCCGTTTTATCCTTTGCGGGGTCACGGGGGTCTGCTGGAGCCTATCCCGGGTCATTACAGGTGAGAGGCAGGGATTCACCTGGACAGGTCACCAGTACGGTGGCCGACAAGGGCCAAATGCACTGCAACGGCCTAATGCGTCTCAGTTAAGGAAAACGGCTTCAAGTACAGAAACGATTCAAATTCACAAACTCAAAACGAGGTACAAAAAGAGGAAGGTGGTGCAAATGAAAAAACGTGCTGCAAAAAACAAAGACAAATGCAGCATCATCAAACGCTGCAAATAGAGAAACGATGCAAAGCACAAAACGATATAAAACAAGAAACCATCTTCAAAAGAAAAACGCTTCATAACCGGTCACTACAACCGGAAGTGCTCCAAACCTGCAGGGGGCGCTGCTGACTGAACCACAGTGTTTACATCCATGGTTTAAACATACAGCGGGAACGGTAATGTGATTTTTATCTGACTATATTTATATACGATGTTTATATCATTGTACAATGCTGTACATTGTATCGTCTGGTGTAAAATATAATAAAGAATTGTTTCGTAATGGACGTAAACAATGTGGTTGAGTCAGCTGTTCGGTCTCTCTCTACATCCCGTGTGTCGGTCCATTGAGCTGTTACGCCAAGAGCGCCCCCTGCAGGTTTGGAGCACTTCCGGTTGTAGTGACCGGTTATGAAGCGTTTTTCTTTTGAAGATGGTTTCTTGTTTTATATCGTTTTGTGCTTTGCATAGTTTCTCTATTTCCAGCGCGTTTGATGATGCTGCATTTGTCTTTGTTTTTTGCAGCACATTTTTTCATTTGCACCACGTTCCTCTTTTTGTACCTCGTTTTGAGTTTGTGAATTTCAATCGTTTCTGTACTTGAAGCCGTTTTCCTTAACTGAGACGCATTAGGACGTTGCAGTGCGTTTGGCCCTTGTCGGCCACCGTACACCAGTCCATTACAGGCCACATAGACACAGACAACCAGACATACTCACACCTACGTGCAATTTAGAATCACCAGTTAACCTACTACACATGTTTTTGGACTGTGGGAGGAAGCCGGAGTACCCGGAGAGAACCCACGGAGCACGGGGAGAACATGCAAACTCCACACTGAAAGACCCCGCCGGGCCTGGGAGTCGAACCGGGAAACTTCTTGCTGTGAGGCAACAGTGCTGACCACTAAGTCAATGTGCTGACCCTATGTTACCTTAATTGGTTCCAATAATCCAATGTGAATACAGTTTTGGCTTATCTGTCAGAGTGTTACACACAGGTCTAAATTTTGAAGAGAAAATACATAATTACCACTATTGCAAGTAATGGCAAATATCTTGGCATGGAGGAATACGAAATATTAACTTGGTAGATCAATGAGTAGGAATGTGCGATGTTTTCAGTAACAAGCCCAACACAGAGAACTGATTTGACCACATATAATGTGTTTTCCATGCAAAACTGATCCTTCCAGTCTGAAAATTGGATTTAAAATTCTGATTGGTGGGACTGGAGGCTACTCCTTAGCCTGGCGGCAACAGAAAAAGCTCAATTTCTAAATTACTAATTTTGCAAGTTAGTTAGTTAGTTAGTTTCAATGTATTGTCCTTTCGGAAATTCTATTTGCATCTGTGGCATCTCTGTCAGAATACATGGTCAAAAACAAAAAAAAAAGTGATTTAATTAAAAGTAGCACTGATCCAGCAAAAAAAAGCAAACCCAGAGAGCACTGTGCTGCAAAATACCGGTGATAGGTAAGACAGAGTGCTGCTTCCTGTGCTAGCTGGGCCAGGAGGAATTATGTATTTTCTTTATCTAATAAGATGGATTCGCTTTCAGTACACCCACAGATGTTCAACCACAGAGCTCTGACAGTGATTGAAATGAACACCTTGAGGGAAGTCCTTGTTGCCGTGTGTGTGTGTGTGTGTGTGTGTGTGTGTGTGTGTGTGTGTGTGTGTGTGTGTGTGTGTGTGTGTGTGTGTGTGTGTGTGTGTGTGTGTGTGTGTCTGTCTGTCTGTCAAAAGAGACAGATCAAGGGTTTCTGTTTATAATGGTCTTCACAGAATCTTTGTTTTTTTGCTGATTTGTATTCAAGCCACTGTTGAACTTTTGTCTTTAGAACATTAATTTTAATGAAAGATGTGTTTGATGTGCCCTATCATTATTCCCTCGTCTCGCCGCGCTGCTTCACTAATCCCATACAATGCTGTGCGATGTATGCTTCACTTTGACACAAGGTCCTTACCTAGTATGAGATACTAATCTCATACTCTACTCTACAGTGCACAGCGGAGATTAAACAATACAGGAAAAGATACTGAAGGCAACATAAAACAAAACAGACCCACTTTAGTATTGTAATGATTGCAGGCGTAATCACGGGCCTCGGAGGAGTGGCGTTTGGTCTTTCAGTGACAGCTGAGACGGACGTTTTTCTATGCGATATCTCTCACAACAGGATCCAGCTGTCCTCAGTCTTCTTTTGTGGTCTACTGTGAAATGTTGTATCAATAAAATACCAAGACAGAAGACAGTGGGTATGAATTATTGAAAGCACAATGGTTGTGCTAATCTCCACAGCGCAGTTAATTTGATGTTCTCGTTTTTCTGCCGCCTGCAATGCACCATCCGTTCCTGAAAATATCACGGACGCGGAGGAGCAGACCAGGGGGAACTAAATGAATGATCTGCTGATGCTAATGTCTTCTTCCAGCCAAGGCCTTGCTATGTAAACCTGGATATGAGACAGACTTGTGAGAAGTAACGTGATCAAAAAATAAGCCTCGTCAATTCAGGCCCGTTCAACCTCAACCGGCAGCTAATAATCAGTACTGGAGATGAGGGGGGATGAGGGGGGATGAGGAGGGGTGGCATCCCCCCCTGAAATAAAAACAGTCAAAATCATCCCCCCTTTCCATCCCTTATGTCATTTCATCAATGAATGTGGTTTTACTGCTATTTCAACATTTAGAGTCATCACCAGAAAAATAACACCAGAAAAATAACTTATTAGACAATTTTTACCTGTTTCAAGTAGATTTTCACTTGAAATAAGTAGAAAAATCTCCCAGTGGGACAAGATTTATCTTCTTATTACAAGCAAAAAAATCTTGTTCCACTGGCAGATTTTTCTACTTATTTCAAGTGAAAATCTACTTGAAACAGGTGAAAATTGTTGTTTTTTCCAGTGATGAGTCTTGTTTTAAGTGTAATAAGATTTTTTTTACTAAAATGAGATATTTTAACTAGAAATAAGACAAATATTCTTGTTAAGATTGTGAGTTTTTGCAGTGATCCATGTTACTTATCCTGTGAAGGACAGAGTCATATTGATAAGTTCAGAAAAGTGTTTTTTATTGTTGTGTTTTGATGTATTTGATGTAAGCCCAGTGGATATTTAAAGCTTACAGAAGGCTGCATTTAACTGCTGCTATGTCATTCCTGCAGTATTTCTGCAGGTGTTTTGGTCACTGCTATTATTTGTAATATATTATATTATTTGTAATCAACCCAAATTATCTGTCCCCATATGATAAAATCCACCATCCCCCCTGATTTTTATTTTTACAACTCAAGTAATGCTAATAATGGACGTGGAATTTGTAATGAGGCCTAGTGTTTGGAGGAGGAGGTGAAAGGGGAACCCAGCCATTTAGGAGCTCCACAGGCTTAAGGGATAAGCTTTGTAACCTTTATCAGGGCTCTGGAGTGAATATCAATACCTAAGACTGCTGCCGGGTCTGTGGGAAGTGTTCACTCAGCAGAGTGTGAGACAGTGAGCCAAGCTTTTAACTATCTGCCTCAAAACATCATGTTTTTCCTTTACCAGCAGGTGGGTTCAGCCAGTACTGGAGTTGAGGGGGGATGAGGGGGGACGGCATCCCCCCCTGAAATAAAAACGGTCCAAATCATCCCCCCTTTCCATCCCTTATGTCATTTCATCAATGAATGTGGTTTTACTGCTATTTCAACATTTAGAGTCATCACCAGAAAAATAACTTATTTGACAATTTTCACCTGTTTCAAGTAAATTTTCACTTGAAATAAGATTTATCTTCTTATTACAAGCAAAAACATCTTGTTTTTTATACTTATTTCAAGTGAAAATCTACTTGAAACAGGTGAAAATTGTTTTTTCCAGTGATGAGTCTTGTTTTAAGTGTAATGTGATTTTTTTACTAAAATTAGACATTTTAACTAGAAATAAGACAAATATTCTTGTTAAGATTGTGAGTTTTTGCAGTGATCCATGTTACTTATCCTGTGAAGGACAGAGTCATATTGATAAGTTCAGAAAAGTGTTTTTTATTGTTGTGTTTTGATGTATTTGATGTAAGCCCAGTGGATATTTAAAGCTTACAGAAGGCTGCATTTAACTGCTGCTATGTCATTCCTGCAGTATTTCTGCAGGTGTTTTGGTCACTGCTATTATTTGTAATATATTATATTATTATAAACAAATTATTACAAATTATCTGTCCCCATATGATAAAATCCACCATCCCCCCTGATTGTTTTTTTACAACTGGAGTACTGGGTTCAGCCTGGTGATGTAATTTAAGCACAATCAGCCTATCCCGGGTTCAACAAATTGGTCAATAAAGACAGAGCCTTATTATCTTGTTGCCACATCAGGACAAGGGAATTGAAGTCCCGGGTTTTCTAATTAGTTGTTCCGATTTCATCATAATCGATTTGAAGTTACTGAGGGGTTATTCAGCCAACAGCGGCGAAAAATCGCTACAGTGAAATGACTGCGGCTGTGAACATGATAGCTGCAAATGAATCGCCACATGTTCACTCAATATGTTCTCTTTTGCTCTGTAGCGTGAGAGAAAGTGGAGGAAATGAAAGCAGAAGGTTCATATACTCAAATCTTCCTAAATATATGGATCATGCAGTGAGTGAAATGAATAAGATCTTCTGTAAATGTGAAACAGACATTTAAGAAGATGAAATAAGGCAATGAGGCATAAGAATTAGATGAGAAAATTAGTATTTAGTTCTAAACATTGAGTTTTTGCATTTACTAAATGCAACAAAATCAGTTTGTGACAGTAGGTTTGTATTTTTTAATGGATTTAAAAAGATCTCTTATATGCACAGTATATGTATATGCATATCTGTAGCTCAAGAGTTACTTTCCTTAAGGCTGCCAAGGAAAATAAAGATGATCACAAAACTCACACTTGAGCAAATAACATGTTTTATTTTCTTCATCTTGAGATATTTAAGTATAAGGGGCTCAGCTTTCAGAATATTTTCAGCATTTTCTCCCCACAATATCCCTGAACAAAGAATGGTAGGAGTCACCTAAACCGTTTCCAGATCCTCATTATTGTTTGATTGAAGTTTGCTTTAAATGCATTATTCATATATTATGCTCTGCTGTCACTAAGAATCAAAGACAGTCTTTTCAACGTCATGCCATCATAATTATCTGGATAATGTTTTTTTATTTTTTTGCACATGCATGCTATCTGTACATTTCTTTAACTTATTTTTTGCATGTTTAAATTTACAATCATAGTTTTTTGTTGTTTTTTTGTATTTTTATGTTGCATGGTTTCTATATTGTATATAGTTGGTGCTGCAACAAGAAATGTTCCCACATGGGATTGTTAAAATAGTTCTATGCTACTATATTTCTGTCCAATGTTTGAAACTAACTCTGTAGTAACTATGAATACTGAATACATGTCATTTTTTACATCCAGATTGTCTGCTGTGTCTGTTTACCACAGCTTAAAACATACGGTGGCCGACAAGGGCCAAACGTACTGCAACGGCCTAATGCGTCTCAGTTGAAGAAAACGGCTTCAAGTACAGAAATGATTCAAATTCACAAACTCAAAACGAGGTACAAAAAGAGGAACGTGGTGCAAATGAAAAAACGTGCTGCAAAAAACAAAGACAAATGCAGCATCATCAAACGCACTGCAAATAGAGAAACTATGCAAAGCACAAAACGATATAAAACAAGAAACCATCTTCAAAAGAAAAACGCTTCATAACCGGTCACTGCAACCGGAAGTGCTCCAAACCTGCAGGGGGCGCAGCTGACTGAACCACAGTGTTTACATCCATGGTTTAAACCATGGATGTATTAAAGGAGCTGTATGTAAGAGCAATAATACAACAAATCATAAAATGACCCCGATATGTAAAAATCATGTTCATTTCAAATACTTATGTCACTGACAACAGCACTCAAGCCAGGATATTCCAGTTTAAAAAGAGGCGTTGCAGCCCTCAACTGATGTTTATGTTGTCATTTTTTGTTTTGGCCTGAAGCTCCACCCTCCACCTATCTCCCAATCACCAAGTCAGTATTGTTTCTGAAGCTCCACCCTCCACCTATCTCCCAATCACCAAGTCAGTATTGTTTCTGAAGCTCCACCCTCCACCTATCTCCCAATCACCAAGTCAGTATTGTTTCTGAAGCTCCACCCTCCACCTATCTCCCAATCACCAAGTCAGTATTGTTTCTGAAGCTCCACCCTCCACCTATCTCCCAATCACCAAGTCAGTATTGTTTCGGCATCCGGGTTGCCAGCTCGGCTCTAATTATGGCAGCCATGGCAGCCTACGTTCCTGCTGCATTCTGCAGCCTACCTGGCAACCTCTGGTCGGGGGGAGGAGGGGGAGGGTACACGCCGCTCAACAATATTTTGAAAGTGACTGCAGTACCAGTTTTGGCCATTTCTTACAAACGGCTCCTTTAAATTAACTGGATGCCAGACCGGAAAATGGCCGCCGTTCATTTCAATCTAAGTTGCTCGTCTGGCGCATACGCCGAAAAAGTTCCTGACTTCCGGGTTTACTTCCGCGTTATGGGGCCCATGGAGCATGCGCAGTTGAGTCACCTCCCATCATGCCCCGGGGCAATGACGCGAGTATTAATATAATATGTATTAATATAATATATGAATTAATGTATATTATTACATTTATAGTATTACATATATTATTAATGTATTAATATAATATAATTATATAATATATATTAATATAATACATCCGTGGAATGCACGGACACAGCCGTGACGTCACGCCCAGAAAGAGACTTTTCTTTGACTTTTCTGGCCGTTATAAAACATTTTTGACGGATATAAAGTCCATGACTTAAAAATATAGAATACAAAGATTAGTAATTGACGGTGATTACAGCTGGAGGTTCCTGTGAACAGTTTTAGAGGCTTCTCTTTTACTATTGCGGTCTATGGGAAAAAAGCTTTTTGGACCCCATGGGATTTTCAGTGGCCAGAACCGCGGCTGGCCACTGGAAAAAATCGGCGTGCCTTCTGAGTGCGAGACCGGGGAAATATATATAATAAATATATATATATATATATATAAAATATAATAAAGAATCGTTTCGTAATGGATGTAAACACTGTGGTTCAGTCAGCTGTCCGGTCTCTCTCTACATCCCGTGTGTCTGTCCATTGAGCTGTTACGCTGAGAGCGCCCCCTGCAGGTTTGGAGTACTTCCGGTTGTTGTGACCGGTTATGAAGCGTTTTTCTTTTGAAGATGGTTTCTTGTTTTATATCGTTTTGTGCTTTGCATTGTTTCTCTATTTGCAGCGCGTTTGATGATGCTGCATTTGTCTTTGTTTTTTGCAGCACGTTTTTTCATTTGCACCACGTTCCTCTTTTTGTACCTCGTTTTGAGTTTGTGAATTTGAATCGTTTCTGTACTTGAAGCCGTTTTCCTTAACTGAGACGCATTAGGCCGTTGCAGTGCGTTTGGCCCTTGTCGGCCACCGTAAAAACATGCAAAAAGGCTAAGTTTGCAAGGCTGTGCAACGGCAACCGCCCTCTCCGTGCTCAGACTGGAAGCTGCAGGTCTGAGCTAGAGCTGACTAACAACAGTGACATCACTGTAGGAGGGAGGAAGTGACAGCTCAGCTGCATCTGCACAAAACCTGGCAATATATCCTCCCACACGGCTTTCTTATTCATTCTTTAGAAGATACCGGGAAGAGTAAAATCATTTTTAAGGACCACTTTGATTATAAGATTGCTTCACGTGCTCTCCAACTTGCTTGGCCACAACCTTTTAGAACGTGAAAGAATCTTTTGAGTTAAGAGTAAGTGAGCCCCAATAGGGGTGACCAGTGCTTGAATGTCTCCTATCCTCGTGAGCATATTGGGGGTTCGTATCGAGCTGAGAAAAGCATGTGCAAACACAATTTGAGACAACCCTATAACCCAACAACCGTACAGCCCTTCCATTTTCATGTAATTAACGCTCACCAGGCTTCATCTGCAGGCCACATCTTTACAAAGAGCAGGAAATATTTTGTTGTCATGTAGTTTTCATCTCCACCCTCTCTTAGCTCCTGTTCATTCTCTGCAGGGTCTCTGCGTTGTTGAACAAAAAATATATGAAAGAAGACATTTTCTGCAGCCCTCAACCTACACATCCTCTAACATTATGAGAAGCAGCTTGTCTTTAGCCTCCACTTGGCAGGAGGAATTTACGTCAATGGCTGCATAACATGCAATGGCATTTAGTGTCCCCACAGCTCAGTAGTGGATGCCACTGGCACTGTGATGTACGTTCAATTCCTCTGCTGAGCATGATGTGAGGTGACAGTGGATTTGGTCAGGATTGGTGTGACATGCACCCTGTGAACAGGGAACCATCCTTTCAAAATCAGCCACAATTATGATTTCTGATTTCTTTTTCACCATGCACCTGCTGACAAAACCACAGAATATAAAATCTGTTCTCATGAAAAATATAAAAAATGAGTAGAAGTAATATTAAATTAAATGGTTTAGTAAAGATTTACAGATTTGGAACTCTAATATGCAACAGATCACATAATTGGTATGAAATTATGTTTTCTGATAGGTTTTTTGCATTAGTATCCTAAAATAACAGCCAATCTCCTGTTTGCCTTGTCATTTTTATCTAAATTATTTGTGATCAGATAGAAATGTTGCCAGTTTTGACATTGTACACAGGTTTATAATATTGAAATGCTGCTATCTAAAAATGATAAAACAGGGAAATCAGTTTTTTCTAGCTTTGCAATGACAGAGTTCTTCATTTAGTCATACTAAATGCCCTGTTTTATCCACACTGAAATATAAAATGTATTGAAATTGCTTCGGTTTGTGGAGAACTCAATCAACGTGGTGTGTTGAAGGGCTAGAATCAATTACAGCCCATAAAAGAGTGGCTGCATTTAAAATGTATTTAAAGAGAGGGATTATGTCGAGCGGGTGAAGCGGCACAACAAGTGCCAAGCTAACAGACAGACAACTCTGCAACAGATGTGTAACTCATCCCTCACAAATAAGTCAAAAATATCCTTCAGGATGTAGAAAAACTTTGCTCGGAGGATTAAAAGCACAACCTTATTGCTCTTGCATCCGCTGTCAGACTTGTGCACGTTTGTTATTCACTCCAGCTTGAGAAAAAAGAAAAGTCTTTCCTTTCCCCCCCCTTCACGTCTTTTAAGTCTTAGTGGTCTGGACAGCATCAGCTGGCATTATCTACCTCAGGGACATCTTAAAAGGGTAGAGAAGCCTTTCCTCTGGAGTAAATCTGCTGTGTACACCTATATATCCTGCACCGCTGGAGGGTCACAAAACTCATTAAAGATGGATGGATGGATTAACGCACGCGGTCAAAAGCTCAGTCCCAGCAATCATGAGGGATATGCACGTGAAACAAATCAAAGGAAAGAGGACAACCACAAGCTAAATGACAAAAAGCGACGTGTGACAGTGTAACTTATGTCTGGCATAACAATTAGCCCTCCTTGAGGAAAAGCAGCGAGCATGGAGCCTTCCATAAGGAAAAGCTCCTGCCTTACATGCAATTTACTGGAGAGTAGGACTTAATTGCATTACTTACCAAGTTGTTTCTGGTCAGAACCCTGGCTGGTCAATACGAAGAGGAAATCCTGACAGGTGTCCTGATCCAACAGGGTGCTGTTGTGCAGGCAAAGGTCAACAATTAGGGTCACAGCTTTCTGACAGACCATGTCATAGTCCTCCCGGTCAGAACTCATGCTCCCAGCTGCATCCTCAGCCGTGTGTGCTCATCCAAGGGGGACTAACGCACCCACGCATCCACGCAGCAGCCTATCATGCAGGGATGAATGCAACTTGTCCACGTCCACGACCGCTGATTCTTCTCCTCCTTCCACGGCCTCTCCACAATTTTTTTACACACAGATTTGCTGGAGTATTTGCATGTGCATGCGTGGGAGTGTGCTAATGTGTGTGACGGCAATGTGTCCATGTTGTAGGAGCACGTGCTCGTGCTACTCTGTAGACATGTAGCCATGCATTTGTGTGTGGTGGTGGTTTGTAAACATAATTAAATTGATCCCAGGTGACAATAGGAGAGAATTATTGCATCACGTCAATGCCAAAGCAGCAAGACACACACAAACTATTATGAACAAGGATGATCTTAATAAGGAAATCAAATACAAATCCTTTTCACCCCAACCTGAGCATGCACTGTGCTTGCACTGCAAAAAACTCAAAATCTTAACAAGAATATTTGTCTTATTTCTTGTTAAAATGTCTCATTTTTAGTCAAAAAAAAATCTCATTACACTTAAAACAAGACTCATCACTGGAAAAAACAACAATTTTCACCTGTTTCAAGTAGATTCTCACTTAAAATAAGTAGAAAAATCTGCCAGTGGAACAAGATTTTTTTGCTTGTAATAAGAAGATAAATCTTGTCCCACTGGCAGATTTTTCTAGTTATTTCAAGTGAAAATGTACTTGAAACAGGTGAAAATTGTCAAATAAGTTATTTTTCTGGTAATGACTCTTGTTTTAAGTGTAATGAGATTTTTTGACTAAAAATGAGACATTTTAACTAGAAATAAGACAAATATTCCTGGTAAGATTTTGAGTTTTTGCAGTGTGAATAACAAAAACATTGAAGCGAAACATCTTAATGTCCATTAGACTTGTTTTTCACTGACGAGGCTCGTCCCTGGAGCTCCGAGCCTCTCTGGTGATAAATCTCCCTGGAGCAGAAGCACCGGTGAGTGCCAGGTCTCTGCGCTCCCACCGACCACGCTCTGGTTCTGATCAGCCAGTGTTTACAACCTGTAATGATGGTGGACGTTTGAGAGAGAGATAAAAACACGGGAGAGGTTAAAGCTGCGTATGATGTAGTCAAATGGTTCTTTAGAAATGCTGATGCACACTCAGCTGCCCATTCATTAGGAACAAAACAGAGGGAGAAAAATGCAGCGTGAAACAATAGTGCCGCAATAAATCCTCCCTTCAACAAGGTGGAAATGTTCAATATTTGTGGAAACTGTTCTGAGAGAAGAGCTGATTTTACCAGGAGGATTTAAATTGTATTGCATTCGCGTTCTAATAAAATGGCTAGGAGTGCTATTATGTGCCACATATTTACCTTTTACTTGTAAACAGAGACTACGTTTACATGCAGTCAAAATTTGGGTTATTGCTAATATTGCGGTTACTGAAACATTGGGAATATTCCGTTTACATGGTAATTAATCATTCAGGATATCTGGATCAAACCAGCGACGCGCGGAGAACGTGATGATGCAATTCCCGTCATTTCTGCTTTTTCTTCCTGTATCCAAATTCAAAACAAATGCTGCTTCGTGCAACTTTTCTCTCACCTTCTTGTAAATCTTCTATCCCGGTACTTTCTACCGTCTACAAATGCAGAAATGTTCATATCCTTCATTACATTTATGAAGTGATTAGTCTCCTCCTGGTCTTGTTTCTCCGTGTTTATAAGAACTTCCTGGACTCAAAAGAACAGGATTCCTTGTGAACAGAGCATGTGCAGAAAACAAATTCCTGTTCTGTTTGATGGGGATATTCTGTTTGGTGTTTACATGACTCAATATTCAGGTTTTAAAAGGAGTAACCCAGGGCTCATATTCTGGTTTTTAAAAATCTGAATATGAGCAAATTCGGGTTATTCAAAGGGGTTATTGGTGTTTACATGGTCGTGCAAATTCGTGTTTTTGCCAATATTCGGGTTTTAAAAGGGTTATTGACTTCATGGAAACGCAGTCAGAGAATCTACGGAGGTCTCCTCCCCATTGAAAACCCGATCTGCTCAGATTGGTCCACTCCACTGGTCTGAGCAGGCGTATCTTTTCATTTCACATCAGCTCTGCTAAAATTTTGAGAAAAAAAAAGCATTTCATTCAGCACAGAAATAGAGCACAGCCCTGAGTACAGAATGAGTCATGATTTCTTTTCTTTTCCTCCATAATTTCCAAGGAAGTGATGAACTCTAAGCTGACATTTGGAATAACTACAAAGAAAGATGTTGTACGTCCAAAAACTGTTGCCTAATGTGTCAGTTAAGACACAGCAGATGATGCAGCTCAGTAAAACATATTTGTAACTGTTGAAATGTGTTTTCCATCTACTGAAAAATGTGCCCCAGCGCTGCTTATTCATAAACCTCTGTGGATTTAATGATGATAAATTCCTCATATTGAGTCTGAACAGTTACCCAACAATAATGATATTAACTCCCCTCCGTCTTGTTAACAGGACAGAAAAAGGAAAGCTGTGTTCTTGAAAGAATGTGTTTGGGTGTCTGAAGTGACTATCAGTTTGAGCATAACATTTTTTTGCTTGCCTTGGGCACATATCTGCCTTGGAATAAGCTATGGTCCTGCCACCGTTAAAAAAAACCCTCACTCAAACTCCGCTCCGGTTTCAAATTATCAGCTTGTCTCCCTGCTTCCCTTCATTTCCAAGGTTATTGGATGGGCAGTTTCTAAAGAGGTCATGGATTTCCTCAGACAAAGTAACCTTCTATATATAAATCATTCTGGTTTTTCAGAAAGATTCACTCCACTAAAACAGCTCTGCTGTCTGTCACAGAAGCCGTAACAGCAGCAAAGACGAGTGGGTCAATTCTGTCTGTCCTTCTTGTCTTATCTGCAGCCTTTGATACAGATAACCGCAACATACTGCTATCTAAACTGTCAGACTTGGACATCTCAGGCTCAGCGCACTCTTGGGCCCAATCCCAATACACCCCCTACTTTCTACCACTAGCCCTCCCTCACTACCACTAGCCCTAAAAAAGAAGCCACAGATTTTAGGGCACTTGAAATCTTCCCAGGTTTCTGTCCCAATACTCCCACTACTCCTACTTTCAGCACCACCCCTAAAATCAGGAAGCTGAGAGCCAAAAGCTGTTTTAATTTCCGCTGTAGCGCTGTTAATATGCCACTTTATTAAGTTTTAATATTTTTTCAGGCGTAAAAGTAACCGTTAAGATCCCCAACCTGGGCTCAGTTTATCCAAATAACGCCTGTTAAGAAATTTGATCCAATGTTTTCGGAGATGAGAAGAGCCGCCGGCTCGGAGCAGCAGCAGCAGGCGGAGGACAGACGTGATCGCCAGGTCGACCTGCGCCGTCGTCCCGGGGGAGAAACCTGCAGCTCTGTGGAGAATTACCACTGGCTGAAATAAATCATTTAGGAAGATAAATGTTGGTTTAATAGATGAAATCTAACAGTTGTAGCTACGCCTGTTAAGAAATTTGCTCCGAAAATTTCGAGATTTCTGCCTGCCGGCTCCGGAGCTGATTTATGGGTCCGCGTTAAATTGCCACAGAGCCTACGGCGTAGGGTACGGCGTAGGGTACGGCGCGCGTCGACGCATAACATCGACGCAGAGCCTAGGCGTTGGTGTAACGTGGAACCATAAATCAGCCTTTATTCTGGCGTGATCTTCGGTAAACGGGCAAACGAGTGATTATGTACATTCACATACAGTGAATATTATGAAAGAAAAATATATATTTCTCACTAGAAATGTAATCAAAACGCATTTTCATGCAGAAACTAACTCAAAATATTGATTTTATTCACTAAAAAATGAAATGTCCGCCATGTTTTTTTTTTTTTATTCAGTCTGCAAATGACGACGAAAAGCATTCTGGGAAATGTTTCTGTTCCTAGATCAGCTAGTGAGCATCGGAAATCCCTCGATCCGTAGGGACAGATTCATAGCCACTACACTAGTTTTCGTCACTACCCCTAGGTGGAAAGAGGAATTGGGACACCACTACCCTCACGGGAACGCGCAAAATGTAGGGGTAGGGCTGAAAAGTAGGACTAGGGGGGGATTGGGACAGGGCCTTGGTTCTGATTCTGCTTTACTGGGCATTTCTTTAAAGTCTGTCAAAGAAAAATGTAGTCAATCCATGACTCTCCACTGGGGTGCCCCAAGGCGTGGTACTCGGACCCCTTCTCTTTGACATATACACCACCTCTCTGGGTCATATTATTTGATCAGCTCCTCATATCACTGCTACCTATATGATACGCAACTCTATCTGTCATTCCCATGGGACGACCCCTTAATCTCTGAACAAATCTCCGTTTGCCTCTCCATCCTATCTGCATGAATGATGGAACACCACCTTCAATTTAACCTGTCTAAGGCTGAAGCCCGATTATTCCTGCCCATCATTCAATCAGCCTCAATATCAACATTAATATCGACTCTACTACTATCCCTCCCAAAAAGGTTACAAGGATGTGATGTTTGATTAATCGTCTTTGATCACGTTGCCTCTGTCTCCTGGTTGTGCTGCTTTGCACTCCACAATACACAAGAAATAAGATCTTACCTGACTCAACATGCGACTTCACCCCGGTAGAGACCATGGTTATATCCCAGCTCAATTACTGCAATGCCTTCCTAGTTGGCCCTCCAGCTTTTGCAACCAAACCACAACAAAATGTCCAGAATGATGTCCAGAAAAATGCCCATCTGGTCTTTAAGGCATTTCCACATAGCCGGGTATTTACAAAAACGGATATTTCCCCCTCTACGTTTTAAAAATGACCATCATTTACACGAACCCGCATAAATATCTGTTAAGGTGCTATGAGCAGCCAAACCTACAGGGGGCAGTGTAACGAGAAGATAAAGTCATGCTAGCCAATCAGAATCCTGGAAAAAAAATGACATGAGTAACTTCCAGTTACTTCCAAGATGAACGAGAGTCTTTCGTTTGGAGTGAGTGAGAAGTGGAGTTACTCTTAGAATATAAAACAGGTAAAATACAAGAAAATATTGACAGTGGCCAAACAAATTGTAAACACAGGTCGCACACATGACGCTGGTGATGTTTCTGTCTCATAATGTGACGTTCTGAAGCCTAAATGTCCGTTTCTCTCTGTTTACAAGCAAACGTGAAGACGGAGTTTTTGCAAATCTCCACTTTGGCCGGAGTTTTCAGAAATGATGGTTTTTGGTGACTTTGAGCTTCGTTTTCGTGTAAACGAATGGCCAAAACGTATGAAAACACCACTGTTTTTGCTACGTGTAAACGGGGCCTAAGCCAGAAGGGGGCATGTCACACCTCTGCTCATTGATCTACATTTGCTACCTATAGCTGTTCAAATAATACACCAGTCGTGACACTGGCATACAAGGGGATCTCCTACCTGTTTATGTTATGTACCACTATGTTACTGTTGCTTGATTATGATCTCAGTTGTAAGTCGATTAGAATAAAAGTGTCTGCTAAATGTAATGTGATCAAATAAAACAACAACAATGTGCTGTTCAGATTCAGAGGATATCTTAACACAACAAGCCAAGATCGGAGCAATATTATCCACCTTTGTCATCAACCATTTTCAAACCTTCCTCTAGTTCGTCTACCTGTAAGCAGTTGAGGGAGGATGGCATCCCCCCCTGAAAATTTATAAAAACGGTCCAAATCATCCCCCCTGTAAAACTGCCATCCCCCCTTTCCATCCCTTATGTCATTTCATCAATGAATGTGGTTTTACTGCTATTTCAACATTTAGAGTCATCACCAGAAAAATAAGTTATTTGACAATTTTCACCTGTTTCAAGTAAATTTTCACTTGAAATAAGTAGAAAAATCTGCCAGTGGGACAAGATTTATCTTCTTATTACAAGCAAAAAAATCTTGTTCCACTGGCAGATTTTTCTACTTATTTTAAGTGAAAATCTACTTGAAACAGGTGAAAATGGTTGTTTTTTCCAGTGATGAGTCTTGTTTTAAGTGTAATGAGATTGTTTTACTAAAATGAGACATTTTAACTAGAAATAAGACAAATATTCTTGTAAAGATTGTGAGTTTTTGCAGTGATCCATTTTACTTATCCTGTGAAGGACAGAGTCATATTGATAAGTTCAGAAAAGTGTTTTTTATTGTTGTGTTTTGATGTATTTGATGTAAGCCCAGTGGATATTTAAAGCTTACAGAAGGCTGCATTTAACTGCTGCTATGTCATTCCTGCAGTATTTCTGCAGCTGTTTTGGTCACTGCTATTATTTGTAATACATTATATTATTTGTAATCAGCACAAATTATCTGTCCCCATATGATAAAATCCACCATCCCCCCTGATTATTTTTTTACAACTCGAGTACTGCCTGTAAGGTACCTACAACAGCAATTTTATAACAAGGCAGACTCACCAATTAGAAGAAGGGGTTGTAGTGGATATGAGAGGTTTTTTTTATGTAGGCTGAACATAATTTGAGTCTTGTGAAACAGTGGAAGTGTTGAAGGAGTTCTGATACTTGGGTGTTCACGACATACAACAAACTAGACTGCGGAAAAAACCGAGGCTACCTACAAGATGGCAAAGAGCAGACTGTACTACTTGGAGAAGCTGAGGCACTTTGATATAAACAGCAAGATGGCAAATATCTTCTATAAGTATGTTGTGGACAGTACAGAGCTGCCAGACAAACTAAACAACCTGACAGAGAAGGATGGCTCTGTGCTGTGGACTACTCTGGAACTGATTGTGCAAGGAAGCATCAAATGAAAAGCATAATCTACTACAGTGAACAGCCTCCTCACAACACAGCAATCACAGCAATCAAACAATGGAGTGACCTTTTTTCTGACAGATGCTTAATTTCACTCCGGTCATCCAGTGTCTATATTGGGACGTTCCTATTCAGGCTCAAGGGGAACTGAGAGTCCCAGCTCTCTTTGGTCCCCAATTCATCACAGGGCCACCTATAGATATATCCTACTGCAAGTCTTTTGTATTCTGTTGTCTCCAATGCATACAGGTCCAATATTTGTTCTCATAATCTTATAAGACAAAACAAATTACATTAATTAACTGCTACCCCCACCCCAATACAACAGTTCATTCAAATGGTAAAATTAAAGCTCCAAGCAGTGATGAACGGCCCTCCACCCTTGTGCACGTTCAGGCTGCAGTGGAAGCTTGTATGACTTGCATGTAGATTCTTCAGGCCTGGACATTTAGCGGATGAAACCAGCCACGACTCTCTATATCAAACCATTCAAAAGTTATGGCAGAAAGTAGGAACTATCAGATATCGACCAATCAGATGAAGGGGCGGGGCTAATTTGCAACAATTCAGGTGAAGGACTCAAAACCGATTCCGATGACACCACCCACGACTCTTTATATCAAACCATTCAAAAGTTATGGTAGAAAGTAGGAAATATCAAATATGGACCTATCAGATGAAGGGGAGGGCGCGCTTTTTGGCGTCTATCGTCACCACGGTAACGCTTTTGACTGAGAAAAAAGTAATGCCCATCGTCGCACATTTTGATGTATAACACACCTGGGTGCACGTTACGGTTCGGGCCGTATTAACTGCCGAAGAAATGGCATAAATTGCGCCAAAATTACACGATTAATTCAAAATGGCCGACTTCCTGTTGGGTTTCAGCCATGGCGCCAAGTTTTTTTTAAGTTGTGACATGATACAGGTGTGTAGCGATTTTGGTGCATGTACGTCAAACCGTATTGTGGGGCTTGAGGCACAAAGTTTTCTAGGGGGCGCTGTTGAGCCATCAGGCCACACCCATTAATGCAAACCATTAAATATCACATTTTTCGCCAGGCCTGACTTGGTGAAAAATTTGGTGACTTTTTGGGCACGTCTAGAGGGAAAAAAGGCCCTCATTTTGTCAGAAAAATAAAAAAGAAAGAAAGAAAGAAAGAAGGAAAATTCCTACAGATTCAATAGGGCCTTCGCACTGTAAGTGCTCGGGTCCTAATGAAGCAGACTGGAGTCTCATTTGTGCAATATTATTGCTTACAACATGTTGTGCACGGGTGTCCAAAAATAATAGAATATATTGTTGTTCATTATCAGGGCCTATTCCTCTGAGATAGCTATGAACTTATCAGCACTAAAGGCCATTAGCAGGAGGAGTGTGCATCTTCATTCTTCTCGTGCCCTTTAATAATAAACCCATCCATACTCGGCCAGTTCAATGTTGAGTCAATATAAACATGTAAGTAAACCCCAATATCATAAGCATGAAAGTCAACAGTTTTCTTCTCCAAACAGTTATATTCAGCTGCTTCATCGTCTGTCATGCATGAAAAAAAAAATCAATTCTAAATAAGTGTAAGTAAATAAAACATTGACTATTAAGGTCAGATATAGCTGCAAATAAAAATGTATGATTTTTTTTCTTTCAATTATTCATGAAGTGCTGCTAGAAAGATCACTAAATACTGTCTACTTTATAAAAGTGCTTCCATTTCTTTATAATTTAGAGCTTCATAACCACAAGAGGGCTGGAAGGAAAACAAATAGAAGCTTTCTTTTTAATAAAAGTGGATTAATGTGATAATAAAGACAACTGCTGAGAAAGCTTGTTTTCAATAGTACGACTAATAATTCAGCAAATGACGAGCTCCCTTCTCTTATTTGGCTTCGTGCTTATAAGCTAAGATGAATGTCGATATGGTTGTGGTACTTTTGTGGCTTACAGCTGTAAGCATGTTTTTCCACCACAAATCGGAGGGGCGGGGGTGCATGAGGTCTTCAGCTAAATATGCAAATAAATTTCCACTATGGCACATCTTTCAGGAATGGCAACCCTGTGGAAGTTTATTCATTTTGTCAAATGCACAACAAAGGGCAGTGTTATTCAAAGCTATGCTAATCAACATTAACCCCCCCCCTGTGGGGCATGAACGCATGATTTCTGCAGCATATAGTAACTATGACAGTGTGTGTCTGTGTTTTATTGTCAAGGCATGTTAATCACCGATTGCCGTTGGCTGCGGGCCAACAACATATTACCATTTTGACTCATAGTTAAGTTCATTTAGACGCATTCTTAAATTGTAGCAAGCATTCTAAAGCATGATGCTCGGAGTCTACAATTTAGGATGATCTGTGAACCAGTATTACAGTCAAACTCAAACACAGACGCTATTTTCATGAGGTTTTCCATCGAGCTGAGAATAATAAGGAAGCCAAATCACATTCCTTTTCTAGGGAACTAGCCATTTAATACAATGATGAGGAATAACATCAACTCTAGTATGGAGTGGATCAGCGTTATTCAATTCAATTCAATTCAATTCAATTTTATTTGTATAGCGTAATACAACAGATGTTGTCTCTAGGATCTTTCCAGAGACCCAGAACATGAACCCCCGAGCAATTATTACATAAACACTGGCAGGTAAAAACTCCCCTAGTGGGAGAAAAGCCTTAAGCCAAACAGTGGCAAGAAAAACTCCCCTTTAGGAGGGAAGAAACCTGGACCAGGACCTGGATCATAAGGGGGAACCCTCCTGCCGAAAGCCAGACTGGGGGAGTCGGGGACGTCAGCAGCACACAGCAGCAGCGGGATGACCAGAGGGGGGTGGGGGACCACAGGCAGGTGGAAGCAGCAGTGGAAGTTATTGCTCCGTGTCCGAGAACAATGCACACATACAGTAAAGGCTGAATTATGGTTCTGCGTCAAATCAACGCCGTGCCTACGCCGCAGGTAGCGCCGTGCCGAACACCCCACGCCGTCGCTGACACCATCAGCGACAGTGTCAGCGACGGCGCGTACCTCCCAAAAATTGTAACTCCGCGTCAAGGCAACGCAGACCAAACGCAGACCGAGAGGGCTGTGATTGGTTTGCTTGGTAGCAACGCATTTCCCTGTTTGAAGCAGTCGTGAACTTTCAGCGCTCTTTTCTTCGTGTATGTGTGATTTATTTTTGGTTTGGTTTTTTGCACAATAGTTGTCCTTATGTCTTTGATTCACTGTGACCGGAAAAGTCGGATAAACCATTCAGGAAAAGAACGCGACCCCCTAGTGGTCGCGGGGGGTTTTGCACCGCGGCGAAATGGAGTGACGGAGAAGTCAGAAGGGTTCACGGCGGCGTCACGGTGACGGCGTGTGCTCTGCGTTGGTTTGACGCAGAACCATAATCCAGGCTTAACTCAGTCAAACATGTCCACATGTCCCTGAGATGAGGCGTTTAAATAAGCTCCTGCAACCTGTCAGCCCAAGTTGATTCGCTGCACCTAGTTTCCAGAATATCAATCTGTTGCCGTAGCCTTTTTTTTATTTATTTCATAACTAGTAGTGTAAAAGTTGGACGGCACAAACAAGAATTAGGGGTGTGTGCATGCCGATCATTGCAATAAAGATGACAAATTGTTGCTTGAAGAGCTTTGGAGGCCATTTCTTGCTTTCTCCATCCCAAACTGCTGCGAACTCAAAATGTCAAACTGGCATATACTTGTGACACGTTGATGACGTACATACTGGAAATCTAAATCATGATACACATCCAGCAAAAATGCAAAAAAAGCAGCTGGCTTATTACTTCATTTGAATGGACAACATTGTCAACATTGAGTGGGTAGATAAGGACCCAAGCGCAGGAGAGATGCAGGAGGCAGGAGCTCAAAAAAAAATTTGATTTATTGTGTAGAATCAAACCAAAAGAGCTGCAGATTAGAGTTGACAAAAATACAAGACACAAGTAGGGTGGAAAACAGTTTGGACCAGCAGGGAGCAAGGGAAAGACAAGACCAGATATACACAGAAGGGTTGAGGAGACACAGGTGCAGATGATCAGGGCAGATGGGAAACAGGGAAGTCAAGACAACTGGAACACAGACATGGGTTTTAAAATAAAACAAGAACTAAAAACAACCGTGACAGAGAAATTTCAAACATGAGAAAAACGGTACAAAAAGGCAGAAGGCAGCTTATGCATGAAACAATGTTTAGATGAGAGAGATTTATAAATATGCAAAAAGTACATAACATTCTATGTTTTTATTCACCTAGCTCCTTATCGTTATTTTTAGACAAACAGTGTTCAAATACAGTTAGAGGGCATCCATGAGAAAGCCTGGGACAAACAACAGCACATAAAGAGTCTGGTGAGTCTGCCTCAACATTCCTGTTTATTGTCCCACAAACACTGAAATCAAACCTCTGTCCTTGGGCCATGCTATCTGTCATGGTATGGGGACCAGTGGGTGGACAAGATGGATGGATAAATGAAAAAACATTCTCCATCCACTTGTGACTCTCTTTGTGATGATCATTTTCAAAACTCCCAGTCTCAGTTGTCTGCTAATTGTTGTCGGTATATTACCTTAAGAATTACCGGCATTTAGATTTTTTAAAAGTCATCAAAAAAAGTCAAACTGCCTTTGAAATTAAGAACAATCAAAATCTCTGCAACAAAGTAAAAGTGCTCCTGTGCCAAACTGACACATTGAGAACGTTATTATGTCTGACAGCAGTATGGGAGGAAAGAAAAGAAATGTGTAGTGAAGTCTCTGTGAAGGGAAAGCCTGGCTCTGAAACGGGGAGGGAGGTGTATTAATGCGTGGAGACAACAGTCAACATGTACTGGGAGCCGGGCCACCTGAAACACTTCATCTTTCTCTTCTCTGGCTTCTTCTTTCGGAAAAATCTCACAACCTCACAAAACACGTGATAATCTCTGAAGAATGTGCACTTGTACTTCGATGCTTACATTCAACCAACAACACAAAAACACCAAAAGTTTCTTATAAAAATAAGAAAATGCCTAATTAGGGCCAGAGCACTTACAGTGCAAAGGCCCTATTGTATCTGTAGGAATTTTTCTTCTTTCTTTCTTTATTTTTCCGACGAAAGGAGGGCTTTTTTTCCCCCTAAACGTTCCCCAAAAGTCACCAAATTTTGCACACAAGCCAGGCCTGGTGAAAAATTTGATATTTAATGGTTTGCATTAATGGGCGTGGCAAAATGGCTCAACAGCGCCCCCTAGAAAACTTTGTGCCTCAAGCCCCACAATACGGTTTGACGTACATGCACGAAAATCGGTACACACCTGTATCATGTCGCAACTTAAAGAAAAGTCTCTTGGCGCCATGGCCCAAACCGAACAGTAAGTCGGCCATTTTGAATTAATCGTGTAATTTTGCCGCGATTTATGCCATTTCTTCGGCTGTTTCTTCGCCCGAACCGTAACGTGCACCCAGGTGTGTTATACATCAAAATGTGCGTCTCAATCCTGCTTTTGAATGGTTTGACATAGAGAGTCGTGGGTGGTTTCATCCGCTAAATGTCCAGTTCTGAAGAATCTACATCAAGTCATACAAGCTTCCACTGCAGCCTGAACGTGCACAAGGGTGGAGGGCCGTTCATCGCTGCTCCCAGCTTTAATTTGATTTAATCATTTCAGAATTCAGTTTGATTTCTTATAAAGAAAATGATGCTCTAAATGCTTACCATCAAGACATTTTTTTAAAGAAGTTTTAAAGAAGTAATCTAACTGAGGTCTGTTTCACAAAACCAGGATAGCAGATTAAGCTGGGATTTTCTGGATATCCTGGCTGAATTAAACCTGGATCCACTTTCACAAAAGCAGTAGCACATAAATGACCATGGCGATATAATCTGTGCAGCTAGCCCGCTCCGGACCAGAATAACAGCCAGGTTTAGTTGAGCCTGGTGTCTCATCTGTTCAGTCAGCGCCACGTCCATCAGAAACCAGCGTGTTTTGTCCGTGATTCCGCCCTCGCGTTACACAGGTGATCTGTGACCACGTTTACATGCAGTCAAAATTCGGGTTATTGCTAATATTCCGGTTACTGAAACATTCGGAATATTCCGTTTACATGGTAATTAATCATTTGGGATATCTGGATCAAACCAGCGACGCGCGGAGAACATCATGACGCAATTACCGTCATTTCTGCTTCTTCTTCCTGTATCCAAATTCAAAACAAATGCTGCTTGGCGCAACTTTTCTCTCACCTTCTTGTAAATCTTCTATCCCGGTACTTTCTACCGTCTACAAATGCAGAAATGTTCATATCCTTCATTACATTTATGAAGTGATTAGTCTCCTCCTGGTCTTGGTTTCTCCGTGTTTATAAGAACTTCCTGGACTCAAAAGACCAGGATTCCTTGTGAACAGAGCATGCGCAGAAAACAGATTCCTGTTCCGTTTGATGGGGATATTCTGTTTGGTGTTTACATGACCCAATATTCAGGTTTTAAAAGGAGTAACCCAGGGGTCATATTGGGGTTTTTAAAAACCGGAATATGAGCAAATTCCGGTTATTCAAAGGGGTTATTGGTGTTTACATGGCTGTGCAAAACCGGGTTATTGCTAATATTCGGGTTTTAAAAGGGTTATTGACATGTAAACGCAATCTGTGTTGGGCGAAGCCACGCCCTCACATTACACAGCTGATCTGATTTGGGCTCAGATATTTCGCAAGTGGTCCTACATGCAGTCGGGGATGCTGAAAATATTATTTGCCGCACCATCATTATTAACCTAGTGTGGACAGGTGTGCCCCCCCTTCAAATTAGGGGTGTGTGCATGCTGATCATTGCAATAAAGATGACAAATAGTTGCTTGAAGAGCTTTGTAGGCCATTTATTGATTTCTATTTTTTTTTTTTACCCATTTCATCACCCAGTGCTCCTACCTAACAGTCCTGGGCATTGCCATCCTCTACCAACCCCGGGAGGGCCCTGCACTGAGCTCAGGTCTCCTCCTTAACCTGAGGAGTGAGCAGGTCGCATCTTTTCACCAGACAGGGTGGGGTTTCTCTGACCGGACGTAGCGTGTGGAAGGATCACGTTATTCTGGCCGGATCCTCCCCACCCCATCTGTTCCCCCGGTTGACCAGAGGGGGCAGTATAGCCCAGGACTGCTGCATGTTTTAGTGAGGGTAGCTCACGTTAGCTACCCAAGGGAACACGGGGAGAACATGCAAACTCCACACAGAAAGATCCTTTCTCCAACCCCACCCAGGGTGTGGGCACTGAAGTCATGGGGGAACTAACACGCACTCCAGCGCCCACAGCGTCCCCGGCGGGAATAAACCATTTATTGATTTCTACATCCCAAACTGCTGCAAACTCAAAATGTCAAACACATGCTTACGACACATTGTTAACATACATACTGGAAATCTAAATCATGAGAGAGATTTATAAATATGCTAAAAGAAAAAAGTACCTACACTTCTATATTTTTATTCACCTGGCTCCTTATCGTTATTTTTAGACAAACAGTGTTCAGATACAGTTAGATCAGCATCCATGAGAAAGCCTGGGACAAACAACAGCACATAAAGAGTCTGGTGAGTCTGCCTCAACATTCCTGTTTATTGTCCCACAAACACTGAAATCAAACCTCTGTCCTTGGGCCATGCTATCTATTACGGAGCGCTGGAATATTTCATCATTTATAAAGATTTGACATTGATGTTTTAAAACATGAAAAGAGGCACGAAGAAAACACAAAGGAAAGGGAGAGAAAACTGGTTGATTACTCCGGGAACACAGGCCAGAACGCAGCTTCCGAGGCTCCAGCCTGCAAACAACGTTGAAATGTCGAGATTAATGTTGAAGTACAATTTCGAGAAAAAATTCAAAATGACGAGAAAAAAGTCGAAATATTTCGACTTTTTTCTAGAAATTCTACTTCAACATTAATCTCGACATTTCGACTTTTTTCTCGACGTTTCGACTTTTTGTGCACAATAAAAATAAAAATCTTCCCCTCTCAAATATTTTTTCTCCCGCATGGCCCTAATACTGGTGTGGACAGGATGGAGCAGAAGAAGAAAGAAAAACAGAAGAATGACTTACACCTGGCTTGAGCCTGGTTTGGCCTTTGTGAAACGGGTCAGGATGAACTGATCGCGCTGTCAAGCCTGGGTGTATCTCTTATCCTGGACTTCTTAATCCTACTTTTGTGAAACAGCCCTCAGGTCTTTAAATTAGATAAACACAACTTCAAATAAACAATAAAACATGACATATTACACAGTATGATTATTAATTGAACAAAAATTAGGCCTAAATTCAGAATCATTGTGTGACAAATGCACACCCTTACTACTTCCATCTCAATTTAGGAAGTAAGTTGAGACCAATTAATCAAATGAACATGGCCATCAGCAAGTGTACCCGCCTGTATAAAAGCAGTGTGTAAGAAACTGAATGAACTCTGCAGACTGCAAAGTGCTTGTGCATAACTGTCTGACCTTGTGGTGAACTTTCTGGGATGTCAACTCCTGGAAAGGTTTGCAACTGTTTCGAATCTTTTCCACTTGTGAGCAAACTACCTCATTGGTGAAGGATGGACGTCAAAAGTTTTGGAAATGGTCTTGTAACCCTTACCAGACCGATGGACAGGAACATTTGCTTCTGTAAGATCATTGCTAATGTCTTTCCTCCTTGGTATTGTGTTTACATATGCTCCAGATCTCTAACTGTCAAAACTTACACCTACAAACGGGGGGAAATAGATACAGTAAAAAGGAAAAGAAAGAAAGCGAAAAAAGAGAGGGGAAACAAGGGGAAAAAGACCAACAAAAAACAAAAGCACTATAGTTATGCAGAATGTGGAGCATGATGGGGTTCTCCACCCTGCATGCGCCACCCCATTTTTTGTCTTTCTCTTTTGTACCTAAATGCATTAAACTGAGAAGGGAAAAAGGAGAAAGAAAGAAAGAAAAGAAAAATGTATGCATGTGTGTGATTGTGTGTGTGTGTGTGTGTGTGTGTGTGTGTGTGTGTGTGTGTGTGTGTGTGTGTGTGTGTGTGTGTGTGTGTGTGTGTGTGTGTGTAATGTCACAATTTGAGAGCCCTTATTGTGAAAATAATAAGTTTTGTACTGTTGAGTCACTGGGTTTTTCCTTCCTCCCTCTCTCGTTCTTCACCATCTTACCTGTGTGTGATTGGTGACGGATGTGGTGATGCCGCCGCTACTGCCAGGCTGCGTGGGGTGGGTGTTACCGTTGATGGGGTGCGTGATATAAGCCGTATCGTGGTTGAATGTAGCCTCGAGTTGGTTTTGCAAAAGCAGGGGAGAATAGGTTGCCATGGAGATTTGTGCCCAACCAAGATCTGTTCGGTTAGCTATCACTTTGATCAGAAATAAATTCCATCAACAGTTAATGAATGCTGTTATGTTTTATAACATGGTCACACTGTGATACATGGGTTTGCTGTATGTTGCAAATAGTGGTTACGGTCCCTTAAGAGACTGTGTGATTATTCTGGGATGCGACGTGACGTGTAATGCGCGCATTGTAAACAAGGAAGTGTTTATCTACACCTGAGACTGAAGTAAAATAAGCCAGTGGATGTTCTGAAGCAACACGTGTGCGTGTCAGTCTTTCACACACAACATTTGGCGACAAGGATGGCTGGATTTAGCCTTCCCCCACCCGAAGTGTTTCTCGCGGTGCCCGGGGAACCCGCAGTGCCATGGACACGGTGGCTGACAGGTTTTAATGCCTATGTTGATGCGCTCGGATTCTCCGACGACGAGCTTCCCGACAAGCGGAAGACCGCTATCCTCGTCCACTGCCTCGGTACCGAGGGCCAGCGTGTTCTTGGAGCACTCGGCTTAGCAACAACTTTCGAGGATACAGTCAAGCTGCTGACGGACCATTTCTCTGGGAAACAACGTGTCCTGATACGGCGGTACAGACTCAGGAAGCGCCACCAACGGCCCGGTGAGTCCATACAGACTTTTGTAGCTGACCTACGTGAGCTGGCACGAGCCTGTGAGCATGGAGCATTGCATGACCAAATGATCAGAGACCAGCTGATAGAAGGCACGTCATGTGACAAGACACGGGAAAAACTGCTTATGGAACCTGATGATTTGACACTGACTGATGCAATCAAAATAGCGTTGCAAGTGGAATGTGCTATAGAATGCTCTACTCTGCTGACCAGCCCTGCTCACCACACAGCGTTAGCTGCAGCGTGCAGAAACGTCACAGTTTTCCCCGCCCACTGATAGCGATGACAGCCTGCCTGTGCAACAAATGAATAGACAGCGCCCCACTGTGGGCTCCAGACGCAATTGCGGCAACTGTGGATCCAGTTCTCATGCTACAAGAGCATCACAGTGCCCTGCCCGTGGACAGGTTTGCAGAAACTGTTCTAAATTAAACCACTTTGCTAAAGTCTGTCGTTCAGCTCCAACCAATGAAGCACAGCAGCACAGGCTTCCCCAGTCCACTTCCGGATACACAGAAATTAGTAATATCCGTTCTACACGAGTGTCATTCAAAACTTGCACAGTGCAGCTGGGGGAGGTAAGCGTGCCACTCATCCTGGACACTGCGGCTGCAGCGTCGCTCCTCAATTTGGCCACATACAGGAAATTCTTTTCCCGCATGCCACTGGGACCCCCATCCACAAGCTTGCGGGGATATGCAAATTCTGCCATTGAGATTGTGGGCACAATTGACCTTCCTGTCCGTTATGGTACGACGCACCTTCCCTCCTTCCCTTTTCATGTGGCACAGCGGGGAACCAACCTTCTTGGCCTCGACCTCTTCATTGCACTGGGCTTCTCTCTGATGGACAATAGTGGAAGAGCTATAATGCAGGTCTCCTCAACGATGCACCAGCAGTGGCCAGCGCTGTTCGACGGCCTGGGCCGCTTGACAGCATTCACTCATCGGCCCCTGGTTGACCCTGCCGTGACACCAGTTATGCAGCCCCTCAGGCGCCTGCCACTCACCTTCCGGGAGGGCGTCACTGCAGAGCTCACCTCCCTGCTAGAAGAGGGCATCATCGAGCCAATAAATGCAGCACCTTGGATCTCAAACCTGGTGGTCGCACAGAAAAAGTCAGGGGGCCTCTGGGTCTGTGTGGATTTGCGACAGGTCAACAAAGCTATCATTCCAGATAAATATCCTTTACCTACAGCTGAGGAGCTCACCTTTCTTTTCCATGGGTCAACGGTCTGCACGAAGTTGGATTTACGCCAGGGCTACCTGCAAGTTCCCCTTCACCCGGCCAGCCGGGACCTGACAGCATTTGTGACACACGCTGGGATGTTCAGGTACACACGCATGCCGTTTGGTCTTAGCTCTGCCCCCAGCTGCTTCCAAAAGGTCATGTCTACAATTCTCGCTGGGGTCCCGGGGACAGCAGTTTACCTGGACGACATTGTGGTGCATGGGCCAGACCAAGCCACCCACGATGCCCGCTTACACAGAGTGTTTGTGGCCCTCACCAAACATCACCTGACGCTGAACGGGGAGAAATGTCTCTTCTCAGTACCGACTGTGGACTTTATTGGATTCCGCCTCTCAGCTGATGGCATTGCACCTCTCTCATCCAACGTTGACACAATACAACGCATCCCTGAACCAACCTCCGCCACACAGGTTGCATCGTTCCTAGGAATGACGGCTTATTATTTGCGTTTCCTGCCCAACTACTCACAAACGACAGCACCCCTCCGCCAGCTCCTGAAGAAGGAGGAGCCGTGGGCTTGGTCACCACAATGCTCTGAGTCATTTTCCATGCTGAAAAAACAATTAACCTCGCCTCCTGTCCTCGCCCATTTCAGCCTCTCAAGCCCAACCTTCATCACCTGCGACGCCTCCACTGCTGCAGTTGGAGCTGTCCTGTCGCAGCTTCATGACGGCGCGGAGAGGCCAATCGCCTTCGCGTCTCTGGCCCTGACACCCACTGAGCAACGGTACTCCGTGGGTGAACGTGAAGCATTGCTCGATGATGCCCTCTTCTAGCAGGGAGGTGAGCTCTGCAGTGACGCCCTCCCGGAAGGTGAGTGGCAGGCGCCTGAGGGGCTGCATAACTGGGGCTGCATAACTGCATTGGCCTGTGTGTGGGCGTGCGAGAGGTGGCACATGTATGTCTATGGCCGTCATTTCACCATCAGGACGGACCACCAGGCCCTCACAACAGTGCTCTCCACGTCAGGTTCGGGACACAAGCCTCTCCGACTCCATCGCTGGGCGGAACGCCTCCGCCAGTACCACTATGACCTCATCTTCATGCCGGGCAGGGAAAACGTGGTGGCAGATCTCCTTTCTCGCTCCATCGCAGCCCCAAACCCTTCTGTACCATCACACGATGAAGAACCGGCTCTCATCCAAGCGCTCTATGCACCATTGCAGCCAGTAGTCACACTGGAGGAACTGAACACTGAATCAGGAAGAGACCCGATACTATCCAAGCTGTGCACCTACATCAGAAACAGCTGGCCGTCCCACATCCCGGAAGAGTTGAAACCGTTTGCTCGGGTGAAAGACGAGCTCTCCTGCTGGGCAGACACGTGTGTCTCGAGGGGGCTCTGCACCGTCGTCCCAAACACTTTGCGTGCACGTGTCCTGTCAATGGCACATGAGGGTCACCTGGGAATCGTGAAACTCAAGCAGCGGTGCCGTGAGTTGGTGTGGTGGCCAGCCATCGGCCGCGATATTGAACATCTGGTCCAGGACTGCTCAGCGTGCCTCCTCAGTGGGAAAACCGGACCCCCTTCAACCCCTCCCCTGCAACCGCTCCCCTGGCCTTCACCCCCCTGGGAACATGTACAGCTGGACATCTGTGGGGAAATCCATGGCCGTGGTGTTCCCCACCACCAACGCTTCCTGGTGGTCGTTTATGACCTCCACTCTAAGTGGCCAGAGGTTGTGCCAGTGGGGACGGTGACGTCGCATGTCATGGTTCTGGTACTGGATGGCCTCTTTGCCCGCTGGGGCGTGCCTCGGGCCATAACAACAGATAATGGCCCGCAGATGACATCTGCAGAGTTCTCTGACTTTCTTGCCGGCAGGGGTGTCAAGCACATCTGAACCGCTTTTTACCACCCACAGGCCAACGGTGGAGTAGAGCGTTGTAATGCTACACTGAAGAACGGGATTCGTGCACACCTGGCCCAAGGATGTGCATTTGAGGAGGCACTCAACCAGACCTTGCTGCACTACAGAGCGAGCCATCACTCCACCACGCTTGTGTCACCAGCGTTTCTGATGCTCGGACGAGAATTGGGACTGCCATTACACAGGCTCCGAGCACCAAATAGAGACTTTCCCATGCCCTCCCTGGCCCGAATCCGAGAGACTGTTGCTGCACGGCAGCAGGAGACGAAGGAAAGGGTGGACAAGAAGTGCATGGCGAGGCCACCGTCCCTTCAGGTCTCAGACTGGGTCAGGGCTCGACGGCCGCAGCGACGCAACAAGTTGGCCTCGTTCTGGTCCCACCCCAGACAGATCAGTCGCTTTCTTGGCCCCGCCACATTTCTGCTCGACGACGGATCACGGTGGCATGCTAGTAGGCTGAGGAAAGTCCCAGCACCCCTCTCTGAGCACTTGGCCACGGCGCGAGCCCAGTCACCATTCCCCTACAACATGGCCACTGATCCGGGCCCACCCCCGGCCCCGGTTGCACCCCCCGCCCCTGTCCCGCGCCCAGGGCTCGGCCTGTTGCCTTGCAGGACTATGTCACGACTTACTATGCTTAGTCTAGCGGTTGTCTTCACAGATTTTGCCTAGTGCATTTTGATATTTTGATTAGATGTTCAGTTTTCTTGACTAATGTTTGGGCTGGTTGTTAGTTGGGGTGGTATGCTGTTTGCTCTTTCGTGGGGGGAGGAAAATGTTATGTTCTATAACATGGTCACACTGTGATACATGGGTTTGCTGTATGTTGCAAATAGTGGTTACGGTCCCTTAAGAGACTGTGTGATTATTCTGGGATGCGACGTGACGTGTAATGCGCGCATTGTAAACAAGGAAGTGTTTATCTACACCTGAGACTGAAGTAAAATAAGCCAGTGGATGTTCTGAAGCAACACGTGTGCGTGTCAGTCTTTCACACACAACAACTGCGTTTACATGCAGTCAATAATTAAAACCCGAATATTGGCTATAACCCTCCCAAAAATCTCCCCGGGCACCATTCCCACGAATTTCTTCCGATTTCCACCAGAACAACAATATTGTTTAATCATCCTTCACTGGGCGCCGTTTTTTCCGGCCAGACAACAATAACAGTTACACCTCGAAGTCAAGCGGGAATCAGAACAGAAGAAGAAGCAGAAGAAGAGACATGGCCACGGCGAGTAAGAAGAGGAAATGCGTGCAAGTTCCAAAATGATTGGAAAGAAGAATTTGAGTTTATCCAAGACAGCTCAAAGGGGAAGGGGTATGCTGCCTGCAAATTTACTAGATCAGACTTCTCCATTGAACATGGTGGTTGAACGGATATAATAACACACGAAGGGCCAGAGTCTGTGACAGTTAATCTGTGCAATGTACAGATGTTCAACCACGGAGCAGATGACATTGATTGAAATGAACACCTTGAGGGAAGCCCTTGATGCAGTGTGTGTGTGTGTGTGTGTGTGTGTGTGTGTATATGTGTGTGTGTGTGTGTGTGTGTGTGTGTGTGTGTGTGTGTGTGTGTGTGTGTGTGTGTGTGTGTGTGTGTGTGTGTGTGTGTGTGTGTATATGATGATGTGAAGCCCCCTTATTTGACATCCCATTTAAATCTTGTTTTATTGAATTTTTGGCATGACAAACATTAACAGTATAAATGCACATATGAATTATAATGCTTAGTAATGCTTAGTAAAGAACATTAACAAAAACAGTCAAAAAAAACACAACCATACGCCTTGACTAAGTTACCTACAGTTCGACCAGATAATAATGTTGTATTAGACGCTACATAAATAAAATTGAATTGAATTGAATTGAATTGAATAATACAACAGAATCCTCCTAACCAGACTATTTGCCATATAGATGCACATCATGTTACTTACTAGACTGTCTAATCTTCACATCCATCCAGCAGAGTGAAAACAAGAAAAACATACATACATATGTTAATTAAAAACAAAATACTAATAAAAAAAATTAAAATATCCGCACACAACTAGGAGAAATAACATTACTATGGAACCGCAGGGAAATCAAGCTTCTTAATATACGAGAAAAAAAAGGGGCCCATATACAGTAGCGTAGAATTTGTCTGTACACCCATTCAATGTGCATCTTATTTTTTCCAGTTTTATACAGTGTAAAATAGATCTGATCATGAGTAGGAGCAGCAGAAAATTTCCACATAAGTCAAATTAAACGTCTTGCTAATAAAGAAACAAAAGCAATCACATCTTTACTTGCTCTGGAAAGTTGTGGTGTGTCTGAAACTGCCCCAAACAGTGCAATAATGGGGTCTGGTTCAATGTGCAAATTACATATTTCTGACAGCGTGTTAAAAAATGTCTTTCCAAAAAACAGCTAAAGATGAGCAACTCCAAAACATATGTAGGTGAGTTTTTTTATTTTTAAATTTGACTTTGGTGCGACAGCCCTCCAGTAAAGACAGGATAGATGTGATGTTGCTGTTCCGACATGTTCATTCACACCAGTGGAAGCCGTTCTGCCACAGAGCTTTTACATGAGCCTCGTTGAGATACATGAACGGGTTGGACGGTCCTGTGGGAAGTCGGCAGGCATCCGCCTGTTGGTGTTCTCATTCATGAGGAAACAAATTTGACATCTTGGTTGTGTTTACATCCAAATCTCATTCTGACTCCAAATGTGCATCTTATCACCAGCGAACTGGAGAAGTGTAGTTTCCAGTGTTTGGCAACTCATTAGTGAAATGACAGCTTGATTATGAGGCGTTTTTTCCTCTGAGAGACTTTAAAGCTTCAGTGGCTTATGTTTCGGATTATATCTGTGTTATATCTGTGTTATATCTATTGCTTTAATTAGTGTGTGTGTATGTGTGTGTTTTGTTTTGGTTTCATCGGGATCTGGTTTGGGTAATTTGTTCTAAGGTCGGCATATTGAGTAGCTTACAGAATAAATGCCTTTTAACTGCTTGTATGGTCTGATGGGTACAATGATCACAACACACAACTCTGTCAACATTAAAGAACATCAAGGCTTGGAGAAAAAAGAAAACCCTCACACATCGTGCTAATACAGCAGTTTGTCAGGTGTGTACTGCAGTTTATTGTAACAGCACACTCGTCTTCAGACAGGAGAGCGTGTGAAGGCGGAGAGGATCAGTGCCGTCTTTGATCTATTCTTTTGGAGACACACATGAGGTGCCATGACATGGCGGAGCGGGGCTTTGTACGGAGGATTTTAATGTTCTCTCCATCATTTCTCTCAGTTAATGGTGTAAAACAGTTTGAGCTCCCTTAATTGTAGAAAATCACTTTTGCAAGAGTTTCCCTTGTTGTATAAGTCACTTGAGGGCTTTAAGATGTTTAATTCATTACAGACAAACGTGTTAGATTCATCCCATCATAATCAAAGACAGGTGTTAGCTTAGCATATTAATAGAGATGAATGCACGGTGGAATGAGATGCATGAGACTGATTGAAGTAATAATTGTGAATTTTGTCAAAGCTTTCATGTTGCTTCGAAGACTAATCCTCAGGTTAAGATAACTTACTTGGTAAAACCCCCCCCTTTTTTGCCCTGATATCAAAAATGTAAAAAGCATGTTTAACAATAATGTATACAACTGCAAGAAAATGTTTAAATACCGTATTTTCCGCACTATAAGGCGCACATAAAAGCCTTTAATTTTCTCAAAAACCGGCAATGCTATATGATCATTACAGTAATTTCTGTTACTGTAGTCAGGGGGATTGTGGGTAATGTAGTTGGTGTCGCCGAAGTAACGGCGCTAAAAACATCAGGAATCGTCACAGACGTTCAAGACAACAGCAGTGACGCTGACTCGCATAATGGGGACTTTGACGAGACGGAGCAAAGCTGGTTTTTATTTTGTTAATAAAGTTACAGTACTTTTCTTCTTGTTTTTTTTTTTTTTTTTTTGCATTTGCTGTAGGATTTTGTAGCATTTCCTGTAGCGCAGCTCCATCAGGTAGATACATAACTCAACCCCAGCCACTATAGTCGGTATTTTACCAGATATTTAGTGCGTCTTATAATGCGGTGCGTCTTATATGTGAATGGTGTTTTAAAAGATGACATTTATTGAATGTGCGCCTTATAATACGATGCGCCTTATGGTGCGGAAAATACGGTAGTGATTTAGTTCAAACGGCGCACTGAATGAGATGACCCATGAAAATATATGAGAAAACATTAGGGAAAGACAACGATCTAATATATGTATTGTAGCGGCTGCTGTGATTGGTTGACAGTGTGTTCCCATGCTGCTTTGCGGTGTCCCATTTTTCAATGTGTTGCACCGTGAGTAAGATGTATGTGTTGTGCAGGGACTCTTCCCTAATGTGTGTAAATTGAACATGCTAAGATGGTTGTATAAAGCAGACACTGTGCGATTATCGGCTCGTTTTGAGCCGATTTTCCAGTCGTGCGACTATTTTTTTGGATCGAGACGGATTTTGACCCAATCGTTGGTCGTGCCTCGTGCAGTATAAGTGGGGTAACAGCGAGAGATTAACACCTCACGACGAGCTCCCGATCACAAATCATGTGCTCTCAATAAAATCCGGCGTGTTTGAAATCCTGGTCTCTCCTCGTGAAGGAATCACAGTTGAAGCAGCTACGACCCGATTGGACTCATCCTTTCACAGAGAGCATGCGCAATCTCTGATGTCACGTCAAAAACTATTATTTGTAGTTTAAGTGTTGCAAATTCACATTACAAATCATGTTTTAATAGCAGAAAAAAAGACAGCATTTCCACGTACGGTGCGGGTCACCGCTTACCTTACGCCGTAGGCTCTGCGTTGGTGTAACGCGGAACCATAAATCAGCCTTCAGTGCGCGCTCTGCGCTGTTGTGAACATTTCTCTTCTCTGTTGTGCTCATTTTGCTGGGACGCCGGTCCCTCCGCCGAGACACAACTTTTGCGGTATGCGTTCATTGTTGTGTCTAAAAATGATGCGCAGTGCCCACACAATCAGAAACGGTACAGATATTTTGGGATTTTTTTTATATATATAAAAAAATTAAATTATAAAAAAATAAAGGATCCCATAACCTTTGATCGGGTGGGCAGGACGCACGTTTGGGTGGACACAGCCCACCCCTGCCCCAAAACCAGCCTCGAGTTCCAGTACACAGACGTCCGACGGGAGGATTATGATCGTATAGTGTGAGCAGATGGGTCGCATCAGAGCATCGGCTCGTACAGTGTGAGACCATAAATCGTGGGCTGTGAACTTTTGAACTCCGTGATCTAGTCGTGCAGTTTGAGATGGGGCTGAATAAAACGATTTAAAATATCGCACAGTGTATGCCCAGCTTAAGTCGTGTGTGTATGTAGGGGGTTAGAAGTGCCAAAGCACAGTCCAATGCCTCTCCTAATACATTATAATCATATAAATGTGTCATGTTATCACAAATCACAAATTATTCCACTGTATATTTTACATCTGTAGTCTTGCAAGTTCGAAAATGCTCATCCAGGCATAATTGAAGATTTAAAACCACCAAGTAATTTACACTTCTACACTTATTCCTGTCATTATATATCTGTAATCAAAGACAAAAAAACAAGCAAAAAATATATAAATCAACACTAGACATCTGCATGTTCAGTATCTACATGTACTAAGAATGCAGTCAAAGAAAATGAATAGATATTGATCATCTCCAGAGGCTTCCTATACTCTATACAGGCTATGGAAGTTTTTTTGCTGTGCTTTCACCAAATCCCACCCCAGGTTATTTATGGTCTTATGGGGGTGTCAGTAATTTCAGACACTCGTATTGACAGACATCTTTGTATTGACTAGGTGGAGGAGCACAGAGCCCTGCAATGACCAATTAAATGAGCTTGTTTTCATTCCACAGCAGGAAGTGTGTTTCAGTTGCCATGGCAACTGAACCCTGAGGCGCAAGCATGCTGGAGAAATTAAAAACAAGAGGTTATATTTGCGAAACCAAAATGGCATTCAATTCAAAATGTGACCGTTGTAGTAAGTAGCACTGTCACATTCCTCCATTAAAATTAATTGTTGTTACACAAAATAAACTTTTAGAAAGTCAACATAATAGTAAAAGTTTCTGGAGACATTTGCTCTAAGAAAATCCAAATGTCAGCTCAACAACAATTTAATTTCTTCAAGTGGGTTGGTGTGTTAGTGGAGGAATCAAATCACATGTGGATACTTTCAAGCACATCATAAAGTAATGAGGAACATTTCAGAGATCTAACTAGTGTATTTGAGAAAAACCCCAATGCTCCCATCGTGTGCTACAACACTGGCAGAACAAATCAGATGCAGCAACCTCTGTGTTCTCATTGTCTGCGTTTCCATGCATCAATAACCCTTTTAAAACCCGAATATTGGCAATAACCTGAATTTGCACGGCCATGTAAACACCAATAACCCCTTTGAATAACCCGAATTTGCTCATATTCGGGTTTTTAAAAACCTGAATATGACCCCTGGGTTACTCCTTTTAAAACCTGAATATTGGGTCATGTAAACGCCAAACGGAATATCCCCATCAAACGGAACATGAATTTGTTTTCTGCACATGTTCTGTTCACAAGGAATCCTGGTCTTTTGAGTCCAGGAAGTTCTTATAAACACGGAGAAACCAAGACCAGGAGGAGACTAATCACTTCATAAATGTAATGAAGGATATGAACATTTCTGCATTTGTAGACGGTAGAAAGTACCGGGATAGCCAGATTTACAAGAAAGTGAGCGAAAAGTTGCGCGAAGCAGGATTTGTTTTGAATTTGGATACAGGAAGAAGAAGCAGAAATGACGGGAATTGTGTCATGATGTTCTCCGTGCGTCGCTGGTTTGATCCAGATATCCTGAATGATTAATCACCATGTAAACAGGGATAACCCTGTTTGCTCACGCATGGAAACGGAATATTCAGAATGTTTCAGTAACCGGAATATTAGAAATAACCTGAATTTTGACTGCATGCAAACGTAGTCAGTGACTACGTTTCCATGCATCAATAACACTTTTTTAACCGGAATATTGGCAATAACCCGAATTTGCACGGCCATGTAAACACCAATAACCCCTTTGAATAACCGGAATTTGCTCATATTCCGGTTTTT